>NC_140271.1:29666864-29671864 GCF_964030765.1 Micromesistius poutassou
GGAACACGCCCGATCTCGTCTGATCTCGGAACCTAAGCACGGTCGGGCCTGGTTAGTACTTGGATGGGAGACCGCCTGGGAATACCAGGTGCTGTAATCTATTTTCATTTGGGGTAAAAAAAATTATCCTTTCTCCGGTTTAAAGTCCTGTCTGGTGCTAGGAGCAATTGCTTACGGCCACACCACCGTGAACACGTCCGATCTCGTCTGATCTCGGAAGCTAAGCACGGTCGGGCCTGGTGAGTACCTGGATGGGAGACCGCCTGGGAATACCAGGTGCTGTAAGCTATTTTCATTTGGGGTAAAAAAAATGATCCTTTCTCCTGTTTAAAGTCCTGTCTGGTGCCAGGAGCAATTGCTTACGGCCACAGCACTGCGAACACGCCCGATCTCGTCTGATCTCGGAAGCTAAGCACGGTCGGGCCTGGTTAGTACTTGGATGGGAGACCGACTGGGAATACCAGGTGCTGTAATCTATTTTCATTTTGGGTAAAAAAAATGATCCTTTCTCCTGTTTAAAGTCCTGTCTGGTGCCAAGAGCAATTACTTACGGCCACACCACTGCGAACACGCCCGATCTCGTCTGATCTCGGAAGCTAAGCACGGTCGGGCCTGTTTAGTACCTGGATGGGAGACCGCCTGGGAATACCAGGTGCTGTAATCTATTTTCATTTGGGGTAAAAAAAATGATCCTTTCTCCTGTTTAAAGTCCTGTCTGGTGCCAGGAGCAATTGCTTACGGCCACACCACTGCGAACACGCCCGATCTCGTCTGATCTCGGAAGCTAAGCATGGTCGGGCCTGGTTAGTACCTGGATGGGAGACCGCTTGGGGATACCAGGTGCTGTAAGCTATTTTCATTTGGGGTAAAAAAAATCATCCTTTCTCCTGTTTAAAGTCCTGTCTGGTGCCAGGAGCAATTGCTTACGGCCACACCACCGTGAACACGCCCGATCTCGTCTGATCTCGGAAGCTAAGCACGGTCGGGCCTGGTTAGTACTTGGATGGGAGACCGCCTGGGAATACCAGGTGCTGTAATCTATTTTCATTTGGGGTAAAAAAAATTATCCTTTCTCCTGTTTAAAGTCCTATCTGGTGCCAGGAGCACTTGCTTACGGCCACACCACCGCGAAAACGCCCGATCTCGTCTGATCTCGGAAGCTAAGCACGGTCGGGCCTGGTTAGTACCTGGATGGGAGACCGCCTGGGAATACCAGGTGCTGTAATCTATTTTCATTTGGGGTAAAAAAAATGATCCTTTCTCCTGTTTAAAGTCCTGTCTGGTGCCAGGAGCAATTGCTTACGGCCACACCACTGCGAACACGCCCGATCTTGTCTGATCTCGGAAGCTAAGCACGGTCGGGCCTGGTTAGTACCTGGATGGGAGACCGCCTGGGAATACCAGGTGCTGTAAGCTTTTTTCATTTGGGGTAAAAAAAATCATCCTTTCTCCTGTTTAAAGTCCTGTCTGGTGCCAGGAGCAATTGCTTACGGCCACACCACCGGGAACACGCCCGATCTCGTCTGATCTCGGAACCTAAGCACGGTCCGGCCTGGTTAGTACTTGGATGGGAGACCGCCTGGGAATACCAGGTGCTGTAATCTATTTTCATTTTGGGTAAAAAAAATTATCCTTTCTCCTGTTTAAAGTCCTGTCTGGTGCCAGGAGCAATTGCTTACGGCCACACCACTGCGAACACGCCCGATCTCGTCTGATCTCGGAAGCTAAGCACGGTCGGGCCTGGTTAGTACCTGGATGGGAGACCGCCTGGGAATACCAGGTGCTGTAATCTATTTTCATTTGGGGTAAAAAAAATGATCCTTTCTCCTGTTTAAAGTCCTGTCTGGTGCCAGGAGCAATTGCTTACGGCCACACCACTGCGAACACGCCCGATCTCGTCTGATCTCGGAAGCTAAGCACGGTCGGGCCTGGTTAGTACCTGGATGGGAGACCGCCTGGGAATACCAGGTGCTGTAAGCTATTTTCATTTGGGGTAAAAAAAATCATCCTTTCTCCTGTTTAAAGTCCTGTCTGGTGCCAGGAGTAATTGCTTACGGCCACACCACCGGGAACACGCCCGATCTCGTCTGATCTCGGAACCTAAGCACGGTCGGGCCTGGTTAGTACTTGGATGGGAGACCGCCTGGGAATACCAGGTGCTGTAATCTATTTTCATTTTGGGTAAAAAAAATGATCCTTTCTCCTGTTTAAAGTCCTGTCTGGTGCCAGGAGGAATTGCTTACGGCCACACCACTGCGAACACGCCCGATCTTGTCTGATCTCGGAAGCTAAGCACGGTCGGGCCTGGTGAGTACCTGGATGGGGGACAGACTGGGAATAACAGGTGCTGTAAGCTATTTTCATTTGGGGTAAAGAAAATCATCCTTTCTCCTGTTTAAAGTCCTGTCTGGTGCCAGGAGAAATTGCTTACGGCCACACCACCGTGAACACGCCCGATCTCGTCTGATCTCGGAAGCTAAGCACGGTCGGGGCTGGTTAGTACTTGGATGGGAGACCGCCTGGGAATACCAGGTGCTGTAATCTATTTTCATTTGGGGTAAAAAAAATTATCCTTTCTCCTGTTTAAAGTCCTGTCTGGTGCCAGGAGCAATTACTTACGGCCACACCACCGTGAACACGCCCGATCTCGTCTGATCTCGGAAGCTAAGCACGGTCGGGGCTGGTTAGTACTTGGATGGGAGACCGCCTGGGAATACCAGGTGCTGTAATCTATTTTTATTTGGGGTAAAAAAAATGATCCTTTCTCCTGTTTAAAGTCCTGTCTGGTGCCATGAGCAATTGCTTACGGCCACACCACTGCGAACACGCCCGATCTCGTCTGATCTCGGAAGCTAAGCACGGTCGGGCCTGGTTAGTACCTGGATGGGAGACCGCCTGGGAATACCAGGTGCTGTAAGTTTTTTTCATTTGGGGTAAAAAAAATCATCCTTTCTCCTGTTTAAAGTCCTGTCTGGTGCCAGGAGCAATTGCTTACGGCCACACCACCGGGAACACGCCCGATCTCGTCTGATCTCGGAACCTAAGCACGGTCGGGCCTGGTTAGTACTTGGATGGGAGACCGCCTGGGAATACCAGGTGCTGTAATCTATTTTCATTTGGGGTAAAAAAAATTATCCTTTCTCCGGTTTAAAGTCCTGTCTGGTGCTAGGAGCAATTGCTTACGGCCACACCACCGTGAACACGTCCGATCTCGTCTGATCTCGGAAGCTAAGCACGGTCGGGCCTGGTGAGTACCTGGATGGGAGACCGCCTGGGAATACCAGGTGCTGTAAGCTATTTTCATTTGGGGTAAAAAAAATCATCCTTTCTCCTGTTTAAAGTCCTTTCTGGTGCCAGGAGCAATTGCTTACGGCCACACCACCGTGAACACGCCCGATCTCGTCTGATCTCGGAAGCTAAGCACGGTCGGGACTGGTTAGTACTTGGATGGGAGACCGCATGGGAATACCAGGTGCTGTAAGCTATTTTCATTTGGGGTAAAAAAAATGATCCTTTCTCCTGTTTAAAGTCCTGTCTGGTGCCAGGAGCAATTGCTTACGGCCACAGCACTGCGAACACGCCCGATCTCGTCTGATCTCGGAAGCTAAGCACGGTCGGGCCTGGTTAGTACCTGGATGGGAGACCGCCTGGGAATACTAGGTGCTGTAAGCTATTTTCATTTGGGGTAAAAAAAATCATCCTTTCTCCTGTTTAAAGTCCTGTCTGGTGCCAGGAGCAATTGCTTACGGCCACACCACCGGGAACACGCCCGATCTCGTCTGATCTCGGAAGCTAAGCACGGTCGGGCCTGGTTAGTACCTGGATGGGAGACCGCCTGGGTATACCAGGTGCTGTAAGTTTTTTTCATTTGGGGTAAAAAAAATCATCCTTTCTCCTGTTTAAAGTCCTGTCTGGTGCCAGGAGCAATTGCTTACGGCCACACCACCGGGAACACGCCCGATCTCGTCTGATCTCGGAACCTAAGCACGGTCGGGCCTGGTTAGTACTTGGATGGGAGACCGCCTGGGAATACCAGGTGCTGTAATCTATTTTCATTTGGGGTAAAAAAAATTATCCTTTCTCCGGTTTAAAGTCCTGTCTGGTGCTAGGAGCAATTGCTTACGGCCACACCACCGTGAACACGTCCGATCTCGTCTGATCTCGGAAGCTAAGCACGGTCGGGCCTGGTGAGTACCTGGATGGGAGACCGCCTGGGAATACCAGGTGCTGTAAGCTATTTTCATTTGGGGTAAAAAAAATCATCCTTTCTCCTGTTTAAAGTCCTTTCTGGTGCCAGGAGCAATTGCTTACGGCCACACCACCGTGAACACGCCCGATCTCGTCTGATCTCGGAAGCTAAGCACGGTCGGGACTGGTTAGTACTTGGATGGGAGACCGCATGGGAATACCAGGTGCTGTAAGCTATTTTCATTTGGGGTAAAAAAAATGATCCTTTCTCCTGTTTAAAGTCCTGTCTGGTGCCAGGAGCAATTGCTTACGGCCACAGCACTGCGAACACGCCCGATCTCGTCTGATCTCGGAAGCTAAGCACGGTCGGGCCTGGTTAGTACCTGGATGGGAGACCGCCTGGGAATACTAGGTGCTGTAAGCTATTTTCATTTGGGGTAAAAAAAATCATCCTTTCTCCTGTTTAAAGTCCTGTCTGGTGCCAGGAGCAATTGCTTACGGCCACACCACCGGGAACACGCCCGATCTCGTCTGATCTCGGAAGCTAAGCACGGTCGGGCCTGGTTAGTACTTGGATGGGAGACCGACTGGGAATACCAGGTGCTGTAATCTATTTTCATTTTGGGTAAAAAAAATGATCCTTTCTCCTGTTTAAAGTCCTGTCTGGTGCCAAGAGCAATTACTTACGGCCACACCACTGCGAACACGCCCGATCTCGTCTGATCTCGGAAGCTAAGCACGGTCGGGCCTGGTTAGTACCTGGATGGGAGACCGCCTGGGAATACCAGGTGCTGTAATCTATTTTCATTTGG
>NC_140271.1:29676864-29709364 GCF_964030765.1 Micromesistius poutassou
TTGGATGGGAGACCGCCTGGGAATACCAGGTGCTGTAATCTATTTTCATTTTGGGTAAAAAAAATGATCCTTTCTCCTGTTTAAAGTCCTGTCTGGTGCCAGGAGCAATTGCTTACGGCCACACCACTGCGAACACGCCCGATCTTGTCTGATCTCGGAAGCTAAGCACGGTCGGGCCTGGTGAGTACCTGGATGGGAGACAGACTGGGAATACCAGGTGCTGTAAGCTATTTTCATTTGGGGTAAAAAAAATCATCCTTTCTCCTGTTTAAAGTCCTGTCTGGTGCCAGGAGCAATTGCTTACGGCCACACCACCGTGAACACGCCCGATCTCGTCTGATCTTGTTAGTACTTGGATGGGAGACCGCCTGGGAATACCAGGTGCTGTAATCTATTTTCATTTGGGGTAAAAAAAATGATCCTTTCTCCTGTTTAAAGTCCTGTCTGGTGCCAGGAGTAATTGCTTACGGCCACACTACTGCGAACACGCCTGATCTCGTCTGATCTCGGAAGCTAAGCACGGTCGGGCCTGGTTAGTACCTGGATGGGAGACCGCCTGGGAATACCAGGTGCTGTAAGCTATTTTCATTTGGGGTAAAAAAAATCATCCTTTCTCCTGTTTAAAGACCTGTCTGGTGCCAGGAGTAATTGCTTACGGCCACACCACCGTGAACACGCCCAATCTCGTCTGATCTCGGAAGCTAAGCACGGTCGGGCCTGGTTAGTACTTGGATGGGAGACCGCCTGGGAATACCAGGTGCTGTAATCTATTTTCATTTTGGGTAAAAAAAATGATCCTTTCTCCTGTTTAAAGTCCTGTCTGCTGCCAGGAGCAATTGCTTACGGCCACACCACTGCGAACACGCCCGATCTCGTCTGATCTCGGAAGCTAAACACGGTCGGGCCTGGTTAGTACCTGGATGGGAGACCGCCTGGGAATACCAGGTGCTGTAATCTATTTTCATTTGGGGTAAAAAAAATTATCCTTTCTCCTGTTTAAAGTCCTGTCTGGTGCCAGGAGCAATTGCTTACGGCCACACCATCGTGAACACGCCCGATCTCGTCTGATCTCGGAAGCTAAGCACGGTCGGGGCTGGTTAGTACTTGGATGGGAGACCGCCTGGGAATACCAGGTGCTGTAATCTATTTTCATTTGGGGTAAAAAAAATGATCCTTTCTCCTGTTTAAAGTCCTGTCTGGTGCCAGGAGCAATTGCTTACGGCCACACCACTGCGAACACGCCGGAACTCGTCTGATCTCGGAAGCTAAGCACGGTCGGGCCTGGTTAGTACCTGGATGGGAGACCGCCTGGGAATACCAGGTGCTGTAAGCTATTTTCATTTGGGGTAAAAAAAATCATCCTTTCTCCTGTTTAAAGTCCTGTCTGGTGCCAGGATCAATTGCTTACGGCCACACCACCGGGAACACGCCCGATCTCGTCTGATCTCGGAACCTAAGCACGAACGGGCCTGGTTAGTACTTGGATGGGAGACCGCCTGGGAATACCAGGTGCTGTAATCTATTTTCATTTGGGGTAAAAAAAATTATCCTTTCTCCTGTTTAAAGTCCTGTCTTGTGCCAGGAGTAATTGCTTACGGCCACACCACTGCGAACACGCTTGATCTCGTCTGATCTCTGAAGCTAAGCACGGTCGGGCCTGGTTAGTACCTGGATGGGAGACCGCCTGGGAATACTAGGTGCTGTAAGCTATTTTCATTTGGGGTAAAAAAAATCATCCTTTCTCCTGTTTAAAGTCCTGTCTGGTGCTAGGAGTAATTGCTTACGGCCACACCACCGTGAACACGCCCGATCTCGTCTGATCTCGGAAGCTAAGCACGGTCGGGCCTGGTTAGTACCTGGATGGGAGACCGCCTGGGAATACCAGGTGCTGTAAGCTATTTTCATTTGGGGTAAAAAAAATCATCCTTTCTCCTGTTTAAAGACCTGTCTGGTGCCAGGAGCAATTGCTTACGGCCACACCACCGTGAACACGCCCAATCTCGTCTGATCTCGGAAGCTAAGCACGGTCGGGCCTGGTTAGTACTTGAATGGTAGACCGCCTGGGAATACCAGGTGCTGTAATCTATTTTCATTTTGGGTAAAAAAAAATGATCCTTTCTCCTGTTTAAAGTCCTGTCTGCTGCCAGGAGCAATTGCTTACGGCCACACCACTGCGAACACGCCCGATCTCGTCTGATCTCGGAAGCTAAGCACGGTCGGGCCTGGTTAGTACCTGGATATGAGACCGCCTGGGAATACTAGGTGCTGTAATCTATTTTCATTTGGGGTAAAAAAAATGATCCTTTCTCCTGTTTAAAGTCATGTATGGTGCCAGGAGCAATTGCTTATGGCCACACAACTGCGAACACGCCCGATCTCGTCTGATCTCGGAAGCTAAGCACGGGCGGGCCTGGTTAGCTCCTGGATGGGAGACCGCCTGGGAATACCAGGTGCTGTAAGCTATTATCATTTGGGGTAAAAAAAATCATCCTTTCTCCTGTTTAAAGTCCTGTCTGGTGCCAGGAGCAATTGCTTACGGCCACACCACCGGGAACACGCCCGATCTCGTCTGATCTCGGAACCTAAGCACGGTCGGGCCTGGTTTGTACTTGGATGGGAGACCGCCTGGGAATACCAGGTGCTGTAATCTATTTTCATTTGGGGTAAAAAAAATTATCCTTTCTCCTGTTTAAAGTCCTGTCTGGTGCCAGGAGCAATTGCTTACGGCCACACCACCGTGAACACGCCCGATCTCGTCTGATCTCGGAAGCTAAGCACGGTCGGGGCTGGTTAGTACTTGGATGGGAGACCGCCTGGGAATACCAGGTGCTGTAATCTATTTTCATTTGGGGTAAAAAAAATGATCCTTTCTCCTGTTTAAAGTCCTGTCTGGTGCCAGGAGCAATTGCTTACGGCCACACCACTGCGAACACGCCGGAACTCGTCTGATCTCGGAAGCTAAGCACGGTCGGGCCTGGTTAGTACCTGGATGGGAGACCGCCTGGGAATACCAGGTGCTGTAAGCTATTTTCATTTGGGGTAAAAAAAATCATCCTTTCTCCTGTTTAAAGTCCTGTCTGGTGCCAGGATCAATTGCTTACGGCCACACCACCGGGAACACGCCCGATCTCGTCTGATCTCGGAACCTAAGCACGGTCGGGCCTGGTTAGTACTTGGATGGGAGACCGCCTGGGAATACCAGGTGCTGTAATCTATTTTCATTTGGGGTAAAAAAAATTATCCTTTCTCCTGTTTAAAGTCCTGTCTTGTGCCAGGAGTAATTGCTTACGGCCACACCACTGCGAACACGCCTGATCTCGTCTGATCTCTGAAGCTAAGCACGGTCGGGCCTGGTTAGTACCTGGATGGGAGACCGCCTGGGAATACCAGGTGCTGTAAGCTATTTTCATTTGGGGTAAAAAAAATCATCCTTTCTCCTGTTTAAAGTCCTGTCTGGTGCCAGGAGCAATTGCTTACGGCCACACCACCGGGAACACGCCCGATCTCGTCTGATCTCGGAAACTAAGCACGGTCGGGCCTGGTTAGTACTTGGATGGGAGACCGCCTGGGAATACCAGGTGCTGTAATCTATTTTCATTTGGGGTAAAAAAAATGATCCTTTCTCCTGTTTAAAGTCCTGTCTGGTGCCAGGAGCAATTGCTTACGGCCACACCACCGTGAACACGCCCGATCTCGTCTGATCTCGGAAGCTAAGCACGGTCGGGCCTGGTTAGTACCTGGATGGGAGACCGCCTGGGAATACCAGGTGCTATGAGGTATTTTCATTTGGGGTAAAAAAAATCATCCTTTCTCCTGTTTAAAGTCCTGTCTGGTGCCAGGAGTAATTGCTTACGGCCACACCACCGTGAACACGCCCGATCTCGTCTGATCTCGGAAGCTAAGCACGGTCGGGCCTGGTTAGTACTTGGATCGGAGACCGCCTGGGAATACCAGGTGCTGTAATCTATTTTCATTTGGGGTAAAAAAAATGATCCTTTCTCCTGTTTAAAGTCCTGTCTGGTGCCAGGAGCAATTGCTTACGGCAACACCACTGCGAACACGCCCGAACTCGTCTGATCTCGGAAGCTAAGCACGGTCGGGCCTGGTTAGTACTTGGATGGGAGACCGCCTGGGAATACCAGGTGCTGTAATCTATTTTCATTTGGGGTAAAAAAAATTATCCTTTCTCCTGTTTAAAGTCCTGTCTGGTGCCAGGAGCAATTGCTTACGGCCACACCACCGTGAACACGCCCGATCTCGTCTGATCTCGGAAGCTAAGCACGGTCGGGGCTGGTTAGTACTTGGATGGGAGACCGCCTGGGAATACCAGGTGCTGTAATCTATTTTCATTTGGGGTAAAAAAAATGATCCTTTCTCCTGTTTAAAGTCCTGTCTGGTGCCAGGAGCAATTGCTTACGGCCACACCACTGCGAACACGCCCGAACTCGTCTGATCTCGGAAGCTAAGCACGGTCGGGCCTGGTTAGTACCTGGTTGGGAGACCGCCTGGGAATACCAGGTGCTGTAAGCTATTTTCATTTGGGGTAAAAAAAATCATCCTTTCTCCTGTTTAAAGTCCTGTCTGGTGCCAGGATCATTTGCTTACGGCCACACCACCGGGAACACGCCCGATCTCGTCTGATCTCGGAACCTAAGCACGGTCGGGCCTGGTTAGTACTTGGATGGGAGACCGCCTGGGAATACCAGGTGCTGTAATCTATTTTCATTTGGGGTAAAAAAAATTATCCTTTCTCCTGTTTAAAGTCCTGTCTTGTGCCAGGAGTAATTGCTTACGGCCACACCACTGCGAACACGCCTGATCTCGTCTGATATCTGAAGCTAAGCACGGTCGGGCCTGGTTAGTACCTGGATGGGAGACCGCCTGGGAATACCAGGTGCTGTAAGCTATTTTCATTTGGGGTAAAAAAAATCATCCTTTCTCCTGTTTAAAGTCCTGTCTGGTGCCAGGAGCAATTGCTTACGGCCACACCACCGTGAACACGCCCGATCTCGTCTGATCTCGGTAGCTAAGCACGGTCGGGCCTGGTTAGTACTTGGATGGGAGACCGCCTGGGAATGCCAGGTGCTTTAATCTATTTTCATTTGGGGTAAAAAAAATGATCCTTTCTCCTGTTTAAAGTCCTGTCTGGTGCCAGGAGCAATTGCTTACGGCCACACCACTGCGAACACGCCCGATCTCGTTTGAT
The DNA here is from genome assembly GCF_964030765.1 of Micromesistius poutassou. NCBI lineage: Eukaryota > Metazoa > Chordata > Actinopteri > Gadiformes > Gadidae > Micromesistius > Micromesistius poutassou. The sequence goes on from NC_140271.1 coordinate 29,682,071, forward strand.
CTCGGAAGCTAAGCACGGTCGGGCCTGGTTAGTACCTGGATGGGAGACCGCCTGGGAATACAAGGTGCTGTAAGCTACTTTCATTTGGGGTAAAAAAAATCATCCTTTCTCCTGTTTAAAGTCCTGTCTGGTGCCAGGAGCAATTGCTTACGGCCACACCACCGTGAACATGCCCGATGTTGTCTGATCTCGGTAGCTAAGCACGGTCGGGCCTGGTTAGTACTTGGATGGGAGACCGCCTGGGAATACCAGGTGCTGTAATCTATTTTCATTTGGGGTAAAAAAAATGATCCTTTCTCCTGTTTAAAGTCCTGTCTGGTGCCAGGAGAAATTGCTTACGGCAACACCACTGCGAACACGCCCGATCTCGTCTGATCTCGGAAGCTAAGCACGGTCGGGCCTGGTTAGTACCTGGATGGGAGACCGCCTCGGAATACCAGGTGCTGTAAGCTATTTTCATTTGGGGTAAAAAAAAATCATCCTTTCTCCTGTTTAAAGTCCTGTCTGGTGCCAGGAGTAATTGCTTACGGCCACACCACCGTGAACACGCCCGATCTCGTCTGATCTCGGAAGCTAAGCATGGTCGGGCCTGGTTAGTACTTGGATGGGAGACCGCCTGGGAATACCAGGTGCTGTAATCTATTTTCATTTGGGGTAAAAAAAATGATCCTTTCTCCTGTTTAAAGTCCTGTCTGGTGCTAGGAGCAATTGCTTACGGCCACACCACTGCGAACACACCCGATCTCGTCTGATCTCGGAAGCAAAGCACGGTCAGGCCTGTTTAGTACCTGGATGGGAGACCGCCTGGGAATACCAGGTGCTGTAAGCTATTTTCATTTGGGGTAAAAAAAATCATCCTTTCTCATGTTTAAAGTCCTGTCTGGTGCCGGGAGCAATTGCTTACGGCCACACCACCGTGAACATGCCCGATCTCGTCTGATCTCGGAAGTTAAGCATGGTCGGGCCTGGTTAGTAATTGGATGGGAGACCGCCTGGGAATACCAGGTGCTGTAATCTATTTTCATTTGGGGTAAAAAAAATGATCCTTTCTCCTGTTTAAAGTCCTGTCTGGTGCCAGGAGCAATTGCTTACGGCCACACCACTGCGAACACGCCTGATCTCGTCTGATCTCGGAAGCTAAGCACGGTCGGGCCTGGTTAGTACCTGGATGGGAGACCGCCTGGGAATACCAGGTGCTGTAAGCTATTTTCATTTGGGGTAAAAAAAATCATCCTTTCTCCTGTTTAAAGTCCTGTCTGGTGCCCGGAGCAATTGCTTACGGCTACACCACCGTGAACACGCCCGATCTCGTCTGATCTCGGAAGCTAAGCACGGTCAGGCCTGGTTAGTACTTGGATGGGAGACCGCCTGGGAATACCAAGTGCTGTAATCTATATTCATTTAGTACATGCCTCTGTACTCGGATGTCTCAGGCACAGAGACTGGGAAATGCACAGACTGCACCAAACTGCAACAGACAGTGGCTTTATTTGAAACGAGGCTAGCAGCATTAGAAAAATGCAAAGGACTTCTCCAGGATACAGTGCCGATGGGTGAGTTTGCTGAGCTAGCTCAGACAAATCCACAACAGGATGATCAAAGCTATACTGTATCCTTCCCGAAGCTGGACAAGAGAGAGACAATTCCAACTGCCTCTCATTGGCACAGAGTCGGCGCTAAGCCCAAACAACATTCCAAAGTGAATCAACAAGTTCACTCAACGCCAAATGCTAAGCTTCCCAAAGCTAAAATCAGCCGGATTAGCCAATCGCTGAAGTTTACCATGCCGATGAAGAACCGGTTCCTGCCACTCCAGGAGTCCACGAACGCGCCTGCCACCCATGCACCCCTAAGCCCCAAGATGCGTCCAAACGGATGGTGTGGACAAAGACCGACCATGACCCTGTCGCCAGAGAGGCCAGCTGCGCATGCATCTGCCACCCGTGCACCCCTGAGCCCCAGGATGCGTCCGGACGGACGGTGGGGACAGAGACGGAACAAGAACCAGTCACCACGGAGTCGAGCTGTGCATGCGTCTGCGACCGCCACTTCAAGCCAACAAGGGCCCATCTCACAGAAAGCAGATGAACCAGACACTCTGATTGTAGGAGACTCAACCATAAAGGATATAACCGGTAAGAAGATCAAAACATGCTACTTCCCAGATGTGATGGTTAGTGATGTCAACCAGAAACTAGCCACAATTATACTGGAAAACCCCAAAATCTCACAGATTATTGTGCATGCAGGACTTAATGATATTCGAAAAGAACAGTCAGAACTTCTGAAGAGGGATTTCACTGAACTATTGGACACACTGGACAAATTACACGTTAGGTCATTCATCAGTGGACCCATACCAGCCGTTGACAGGGGAATAAACAGATTCAGTCGTCTACTTGCACTGAATACATGGCTTTCAAGAGTCTGCAATGAAAGAGGAAGGGGCTTTATTGACAATTTCAACTTGTTCTGGGGGCGCAAATATCTTTTCAGAGCAGATGGCCTACACCCAAACAGGTTAGGCTCAAAACTGTTAAGGGACAATCTTCTCTTCTCACTCTCCCACCATGAGAAGAAGCGAGACTACAGCCTCCCCCACACATCTACTGTCCCACTATCTGACACACAGATAGCAGACAGACCACAGACCTTGAAGAGAGACAACAGCCTGCCCGACACCATCGACACCATGCCTCCCCCCTTTGCTGATGCTGGCTTGGCGAGGAACGGCCACCCCCCTCCTCTGCACTCCCCCATCGACGATGACCTCCAGCACTCACCCATCGATGATGACCTCCAGCTGTCCCCCATTGATGATGACCACCAGCCTCATCTCTCCCATAGCCACAACGACAACTCCAGTTCCACTGTCTCCTCCCTTTATGATTTTCCAGATGAATTTAAGAAACGGAGAAATGTTGGCATCAAACTTGCATCTGCGTCAATGATACCATCCCCATGTCATGACCACAGTCTGATAACAGCCAAGCGGAGGGCGCCCCAGCCCCCCCCTCCCTGTACTGATAGTAGTCCTGATTATTACTGAGACAAAAAAGGGTTCAGCCGTAGACACAGCACAAAGGAAGTTTTGCATAATCTGTTGAACCCAAGGTTGCCTACATCAAAACATGGCAACTTTTGCATTCCTGCTGTAATCACTAAGAGAGTAAACAAAGGGAAACTTAGATGCACTGCTAACCTCTCAAATCTCATACCTATTCCCTCCAAACCAAAATCAACCTTAAAGCCTATCAATAACACCATCAGGATGGGTCTACTTAATGTTAGGTCTCTTAATAACAAATCTTTTTTAGTTAATGATTTCATTACCACTGCTCAACTGGATTTTATGTTTTTAACTGAAACATGGCTAGAACAAAATAACAGTGCAACCGTTCTGATAGAGACAGCTCCTCCCAACTATAACTTTTTTGATGTATGTAGATCTGGAAAAAGAGGTGGAGGGGTTGCTGCTATATTTAAAAATGTATTTCAGGGGAAACAGATGCTATTTGGTGATTTTCCATCATTCGAATACCTTTGTGCTGTATTGAAATGTTCCCCCAGAGTTCTCCTATTAATTATTTACTGGCCACCCACATACGCTGCAAATTTCTTCGATGACTTTACAGAATTATTGTCTAGCATCTCCACAGACTTTGACTGTCTAGTTATAACTGGTGACTTCAATTTTCATACTGATGATTTTAATGATAAGTGTGCAAAAAAACTTTTTACCATTTTGGACACATTTGAAATGTCTCAACATGTGAAAGAGGCTACTCATTGTAAGGGGCACACTCTAGACCTGGTTATCACAAAGGGTCTCAATGTTTCAGATCTCTCTGTGACTGATCCTTCACTGTCTGACCATTTCTGTGTTTTCTTTAATATATCTTTTATTCCCGACATACAGACAAAATCAAATACTGTCAAAAAACGGTATATCAATGAACATTCTAATGTACTTTTTAAAAAGGCCATCTCCTTGCTACCACCTCTCAACCCATGTTCTGCTGATGATCTTTTAGAAAACTTTAATTTGAAAATTTTGAAAGTCATAGATGTCATTGCACCTTATAAGGTTAAAACGATTTCTGGAAAGCAAAAGGCACCTTGGAGAAAAGCTGCTTTTGTAACAGCCCAGAAAAAAGAATGCAGGAAGGCTGAACGCATATGGCGTAAAACAAAACTTCATATACACCATGACATCTATAAAGAGAGCCTCCGTGCTTACAATTTAGACTTAAAAAGTGCTAGAGAAACATTTTTCTCCAATATCATTAAAACCAATACTAATAATGCCAAAACCCTATTTGCAACTGTTGACAGACTGACCAAGCCCCCAACACAAATTCCACCTGACCTTCATTCCACTCAGAAATGCAATGAGTTTGCAGCATTTTATACTGATAAAATTGAAGGCATCAGACGCGCCATCAATGTCTCCACTTTAAACAAAAATGCTGGACTACCACCATATTCAGGCAAAAGTAACGTGGCAATGACATGCTTTAATGTCACAGACTCTAAAACTCTTGTGGAAACTGTGACACAACTGAAGCCATCCACCTGTTGCCTTGATACTTTACCTACCAACCACTTTAAGAATGTTTTTGACTGCCTAGCAATAGACATATTGCAAATAGTTAACAACTCTCTCCAATCAGGCACTTTCCCAAAAGGCTTCAAAACTGCAGTTATCAAACCCCTTTTAAAAAAGCGGAGCCTAGATGCCTCTGTTATTAACAACTACAGACCAATATCAAATCTACCCTTCATAAGTAAAATCATTGAGAAAATTGTCCTCCAGCAACTTAGTGACTTCCTGGCATCAACTGGTTGCTATGACACCTTCCAATCCGGATTTCGACCCCTTCACAGCACTGAGACCGCCCTTATTAAAGTTGTAAACGACATCCGTCTTAACACAGACTCTGGCAAAATCTCAATACTAATGCTACTAGACCTCAGTGCTGCATTCGACACTGTAGACCATACAATACTTTTGGACAGATTAGAAAACTGGGTGGGGCTTTCAGGCAGGTTTTAAATTGGTTTAGGTCCTACCTACAAAATAGGAACTACTTTGTTTCCATTGGCGACTTTGTTTCAGAATCAACAAACGTGACATGTGGAGTCCCACAAGGTTCGATCTTAGGACCCTCTCTATTCAACATCTACATGCTCCCACTAGGGCAAATCATGCAAAATAACAATATTGACCATCACTGCTATGCTGATGACACGCAAATCTATGTATCTCTATCACCAAATGACTATCAGCCCATAGATCTGTTGTGCCAGTGCATTGAGCAAGTCAAAGACTGGATGTGCCAAAATTTCCTTCAACTAAATGAGGACAAAACCGAGATAATTGTATTTGGTGCTAAAACCGAAAGGCTTAAAGTTACCCAACACCTTCACTCTCTGTCCTTGAAAACCTCAATCAAAGCCAGAAATCTAGGGGTTATTATGGATTCAGATTTACATTTCGACAGTCACATCAAATCAGTTACAAAATCGGCATATTATCACCTTAAAAACGTAGCAAAACTTAGAGGGCTCATGTCTACCGAAGACTTACAAACACTTGTACATGCCTTTATCACTAGCAAGCTTGATTACTGCAATGGTCTCCTTACAGGTCTCCCAAAAAAAACTCTAAGGCAACTACAGCTTGTTCAGAATGCTGCTGCTAGAGTTCTAACAAAGACCAAAAAATTTGAACATATTACACCAATTCTCAAATCATTACACTGGCTCCCTGTATGTCAGAGAATTGATTTTAAAATCATGTTGCTAACCTACAAATCTCTACATGGTTTAGGGCCAAAATATTTAACTGATATGCTTCCACTACATAAGTCTTCTAGACCACTAAGATCCTCTGAGACCAATCTGTTAATTATCCCCAGAGTCAACACGAAACATGGGGAAGCAGGATTTAGTTACCATGCAACAAATAGCTGGAATAAACTCCCTGAGGATTTAAGACTTGCCCCAACTCTGACAGCTTTTAAAACAAGACTGAAGACTTTTATGTTTGCTTTAGCTTTCTGCTAAATCTTAAATCTACAATGTTTCTATTTTTATTTTTATTTTATTAGTAACTTTGCCTTTCTAAAATGCATTTTTATTAACTCTGCCTTTCTAAAATGTTGTTTTTTAACTTTGCCTTTACTTTCTATCTATTTTACTTTTTACTTATCTATTATTTTATTTTATTGTATGACAATGTTTATATGTGAAGCACTTTGAGTCTGCCTTGTGTATGAAAAGTGCTATATAAATAAAGTTGCCTTGCCTTGCCTTGCCTTGTTTAAAGTCCTGTCTGGTGCCAGGAGCAATTGCTTACGGCCACACCACCGTGATCTCGTCTGATCCCGTTCAGGTGCGCAAGCAGGAAGTGAGCACAGAGCAGTTGAGTGTTTGTTGGGACCGTGTGTGCTTGATAGTGAGAAGGCACTTTTTTGTTGATAGTTTTATTGTTTCATTCATAGTTTGATAGTTTCATAGTTTGTTTCATTCCCCCTGCAGCCTGGCTGTTTGGGGGATTGTTTCATACTTTCTTGTTTAGATGGATAATCTGGTAAATGGGAAAATAGGTGGAAAGGCCACTTTGATTCATGTGGAACCCGATATTGATCATGCTTCTCGTGATTGGATGGATAATTTAGTAAATGAAAACATGGGAGCTACTACCAGTTTGACACATGTAGAACAGGTGAATGAGCCTGAGCATGTTGAAGTAAGAGAGAAAGGAATAACACAGACTAATTCCGTTAGTACAGAGGGAGAAAACATGGTGAATAGCAGGAGAGATAAAGAGGGTCTAAATGAAGTGATGAATGCGGGAGAGAGTGACGGTGGCTATAAAAAGGAGCTGACGTTGATTGTAGAGCTGGTCGGTGAAGACAATATAACTATGATGGAGCTATTGCGAGGAATCAAAGATAAGTGCGGGATTGTTCTGGCCTGCAGGGTCAAAAGTAAGATCATATACGAGATCACCATGCAGGAGGGAAAGGGCAAGACGAGGTTATTGGATGGGTTCAAAATCAAAAACACTCAGGTGACAGCTAAAGAAGTACGCAGCAATGAAATAGTTGTTTCATTTCTAAACTTGCCACCTTATATTTCTGACGCTGAAATAAGGCAGAAACTCTCAACGTGGGGCGTGAAGGCGATTTCGCCCATCAAAAGAAGGAAATGGCCTGGGACAGACATGGCGGACGGGACAAGGTTCTGTAAAGTACAGTTCACTGAACTTGTACAGTCACTGCCCTACTCAACAAAGTTTGAGACGCTAGACGGAGGGGAGTACTTCCGCGTAATTCACGACAGGCAGGTGAAGGTCTGCAGGCTGTGCATCCAGCCAGGACATATTGTGAGAGAATGCCCAGACTTCACCTGCTATAAATGCAAGCGCCAGGGACACTATGCTAGGGAGTGTGACCTGCAGGGAGCAAGACGCGGAGAGGAGCGGCCGGTGGATGCGGAGCCAGCCGGTGGCGGCGAGAGCGTGTCCCGGTCCGAGGAGGAGCAGCGACAGCGGGACGAGGACATCGCATGCTCTGATCCCATACCATTGGAGGGAGAGGAGAACACCGGAGCTGCCAACGGAGAGGAGATGACCCCAGACACCATTGGCAGCGGTGTGGATGGCGTGTCCAGGGGGACGGGTCGCACGACGAGAGGAGCATCCGGGCAAAGTGCTGAAGAAGGCGCTAGCGCAGCGCCCAAAACTCCATCAGCCCTGGCGAATGAGCGAGGAGGCGGTCGACCTGGGAAGGTGGAGACCCCGGGGTGCGGAGAGGCTCCGCGGGACGGGACGGCTGTGGCTGCTTCACCTGGAAAGGAGCCAGACGATTCGAACATGGAGGTGAAGGGGACGGGAACATCGGAGGAAGGAGAGTTGATGGATTGCGAAGCGGTGAGAGCCAGCAGGAAAAGAATGAACAAAAAGAAGGACAAAAGGGAGCCAAAAGAGCGGAAGGTATGACCCATCGAGCATCTATGGAAATCTGTGTTTTTCTTTGCATTACTATGGTCATTATAACATCCCTAAATGCGAATGGCCTGAGGAACATGATAAAGCTAGAAAGAACGATTGAACTGTGTAAATCGGACATGTTGTGCCTGCAGGAGACGCACTGGGATGATGGAATTGTGAAAAACCTTGGGAAACTTTGGAAAGGGCCCATATTTACAGATAATGGGAGTGCGAAGGCACGTGGAGTGGCGATCCTTGTCAGAGAGAGGTCTGTTAGTGGAGCAAAACAGACCTTTTGTGGAGGGAATGGAAGAGTGATAGCGATTGAATTTGTGCACAATAAAAACACATATAAATTAATCTATATATATGCACCAAACGTGGAGGAAATGAGGAAAGATTTTTTCAAGGACTTGGAGGTTCTGTGCACGGGAGGTTGTATGATGGTTGGTGACTATAATGTAAAATTATCAAGACTAGATTATTCAAATTACGTAAAATACAGGTATGATGGGTCAAGGAACTTTCTGAAAAACATGATGGCAGAACACAAAATGGTGGACATATGGAGGGAGGAAAATGCAGACAGTAAAGGGTTTTCGCGGAGGCAGGTGGTTATGGGGACCCTTAGACAGAGTCGAATAGACCTGGTCCTGGTTAAGGAAAACATTGTCAGCAAAATAAAGGAGGTGAAATATACTTTTACCACTCTTAGTGATCATGCAATCCTGTCACTGAGGTTAAGGGACGTATGTGTAAGGAATGTAGGTGGAGGAATGTGGTGCCTAAACAATAGCTTATTAGGAGAGGATTCATATAAAGAGATGATAGCTAAATGTATCAAAGAAGAAATAGAGAACATTTTAAACGGAGATAATATTTGTATTTGGTGGGAAAAATTGAAAGAAAAAGTTAAAAAGAAAAGCATACACTATGCCAAACAAATGAACTTTAGAAAGGAGCAGGTAGAGAAAGAGATACAAAATAAATTAAATGAAGAAGCAGGGAAAGCAGACAAAGATGCAAATTATAATATACAAAAGTATATGGAATTGAGAAGGGAACTAAAAGAGTGTGAGAAAAATAAATGTGATGGGGCGATAGTAAGGAGTAGAGTACAGTATGCTGTAGAGGGAGAAAGGTGCACAGCGTACTTTCTAAACCTAGAGAAAAAGAAACAGGAAAATAATTATATAAATGAACTACAGAATGAAAATGGAGAGAAGGTAAATGATTTGGTTAGCATCTTGAATACAGTGGAAGGCTTCTATAAAAACTTGTATAAAAAAGGGAATACAGAAAAAGAATGTATTGATGAGGTCTTGAGGGGTGTGGATGCAAGAATATCAGCAGACGAGCTAGACATGTGTGACAGAGAGATTACAGTAAAAGAAATACAAATAGCAATTACAAATGCAAAAAATAATAAAAGCCCTGGTTCAGATGGACTTAGTAGTGAATTCTACAAGGAGTTTGCTGACATACTGGCACCCATATTATTAAAGGTATACCAAAGCATGGAAGAGGGACAACTGGTTCCAGAATCTATGGCTACTGGGGTAATCACAATATTATTTAAAAATAAGGGGAGTAGATTAGAGTTAGGGAACTATAGGCCAATTAGCTTATTGAATAATGATTATAAGATATTAGCAAGGGTTTTAGCATATAGAATTAAGAAGGTAATGGGAGGAATAATAGCACCGACACAGGCATATAGTATCGAAGGGAGAGACATAGCAGATATAATAGGGACAGTTAGGGACGTTGTTAGGCACATGAAAGAACAGTCTGGGATAGTGTTGAGTGTAGATTTGAATAAGGCTTTTGATAGAGTGGAGCATGAGTTCTTGTTTCGGAGTATGAAAGAGTTTGGGTTTGGGGATAGAATAGTGAGTTGGATCAGGCTATTGTATAAGGAAGCTAAGAGTAGGGTCAAATGTAATGGACTGATGACAGACACCTTTGCTTTGGAGAGGTCAGTGAGGCAGGGCTGTCCCTTATCAGCACTGCTATATAGCATGTCTATTGAACCCTTTGCTGTCCTTATAAAAAAGGATAGTAATATAAAAGGAATACAAATACCAGGCGAGAAAATTAATATAATTCAACAATATGCAGATGACATGACAATAACAGTAGAAAATATGGAAAGTATCAATATAATTATGAAACACATGGGAACATATGGGAGGGCAGCAGGGGCCAAAGTGAATATAGGAAAATCTGAACTAATGTATATAGGTCAGGAGAGGGAGAAGGTAGACAGTATGATTGCATTTAGAGTGGTAGACTGCATTAAAGTTTTAGGAGTAAACATAGGTCCAAACGAAAAGGAAGCAAGAGATGTGACTTGGACAGTAGTGATAAATAAGATAAAATACACTTTAAATGCATGGAAGCAGAGAAAATTGAAATTAAAAGGTAAGGTAATAGTTGTTAACTCCTTAGTATTGTCCAAATGTGTGTATGTGTTGGGTGCACTAGATCTTCCGGTATGGGTTCTATCAGAGCTAAATCGGCTGATTTCAAATTTCTTGTGGGATGGTAAGGGTGTGAGGATAGCACACAAAACATTGATAGCAGGGTACAGTGAGGGAGGGTTAAAACTGGTGGACATTGACACAAAACGTAAAGCAATGAGGGTTAAAACAGTGAAGAAATATCTACATGATGTGAATGACTATGGGTGGAAACAATTCTTTAAAATGTATGTGCAAATTGCTGGTAGATGTGGAGAGCATAGTCTGCTTATGGTTTTGAAAGAAGCAATGTATGAAAAGGTTCCTTTTTTTTACAAAGAGGTGTTCAGAGCGTGGGGAGAGTTCCTGCCCAACATATCATACGACTGTAGTAACATAATTGAAGTAATGAATAAACCCATTTTTCTCAATCCCAAAATACAGCATAACAACAAAATGCTATACAATAACGTTTTCATGGACGCAGGAATTAGGCAAATAAAAGACATAGTATATGAGTTTGTGCCTGGGTTTCTGCCGGGGCAGGCAATGATAGACTGTGTAAGAGAATGGGATGAAGATGCTAGGAGAGATGTGATTTTAAAAATGTATGATATAATCAAGGGGAATATGCCTGGAGACTGGAGGAATTTGATTGAGAGAGAGTGTGTGAGGACAGGGGATGGACATTTACCTAAACTAGTGTTTGTTAAAAATGATGTAAGCAAAGAGTTCAAAGAATTAAAAGTAAAAAACATATATATAGAACTAATAGCAAAACAGTTGAAAAGGCCAGCAGCAGAACAAATGTGGGAGAGAGTTCTGCCAGGTATGAATGTACAGTTGATATGGAAAAACCTCAAAATCAAATATAATGCAATAGAATGTGAAAACAATGACTTCATGACCAGACACAACAGGATCTATGTTAACACAGTACTGCATCAGATTAACAGAGGAAACAGGAGAGAATGTGACGTGTGTGAAACTGAGCCAGAAGATTTATTACATATATATATCAGATGTAAATGTCTACGTAGTTTTGTGCCTAAGTTAAAAGATATGCTGTTTAAGAATTGGGAAAATGGTTTTGTAAAGGCACATGAATGGAACAAAATGTTGTTGTTTGGGGTAAATGGGAAAAGGAAAGATGTGAATGTTTGCTTGTTTAATTTTGTGTTAAGTCATGCAAGGTACGCTATTATGTCAAGAAGGAATCTTGCTCATTTTGAAGGGAAAAAAGTTAATGTGTGGGATTTGTTTGAATCTGTGGTCAGGAGGAATGTGGGTTTGACCTTTAAATATGGTGCTGAGGATTTTGCTAAATGCTTTATTGACGGGTGTAGTTTTATATCTGCAACATCGGAAGGGAAATTAGCATTTAATTTTTGAGTGTGCCTCTATGTGTATAAGGCGCACGTATTATTAAGCGATTTATTTTGTGCCTTGGTACCCCTTAACATGAATGTGATTGTTGTGTGTATGTCATTGTTTTATGTAAACATTTACATTTAAATTTATTTTGTATATTAAAAAAAAAAAAAAAAACACGCCCGATCTCGTCTGATCTCGGAAGCTAAGCACGGTCGGGCCTGGTTAGTACTTGGATGGGAGACCGCCTGGGAATACCAGGTGCTGTAATCTATTTTCATTTGGGGTAAAAAAAATGATCCTTTCTCCTGTTTAAAGTCCTGTCTGGTGCCAGGAGCAATTGCTTACGGCCACACCACTGCGAACACGCCCGATCTCGTCTCATCTCGGAAGCTAAGCACTGTCAGGCCTGGTTAGTACCTGGATGGGAGACCGCCTGGGAATACCAGGTGCTGTGAGCTATTTTCATTTGGGGTAAAAAAAATCATCCTTTCTCCTGTTTAAAGTCCTGTCTGGTGCCAGGAGTAATTGCTTACGGCCACACCACCGGGAACACGCCCGATCTCGACTGATCTCGGAAGCTAAGCACGGTCGGGCCTGGTTAGTACTTGGATGGGAGACCGCCTGGGAATACCAGGTGCTGTAATATATTTTCATTTGGGGTAAAAAAAATGATCCTTTCTCCTGTTTAAAGTCCTGTCTGGTGCCAGGAGCAATTGCTTACGGCCACACCACTGCGAACACGCCCAATCTCGTCTGATCTCGGAAGCTAAAAACGGTCGGGCCTGGTTAGTACATGGATGGGAGACCGAGTGGGAATACCAGGTGCTGTAAGCTATTTTCATTTGGGGTAAAAAAAATCATCCTTTCTCCTGTTTAAAGTCCTGTCTGGTGCCAGGAGCAATTTCTTACGGCCACACAACCGTGAAAACGCCCGATCTCGTCTGATCTCGGAAGCTAAGCACGGTCGGGCCTGGTTAGTACTTGGATGGGAGACCGCCTGGGAATACCAGGTGCTGTAATCTATTTTCATTTGGGGTAAAAAAAATGATCCTTTCTCCTGTTTAAAGTCCTGTCTGGTGCCAGGAGCAATTGCTTACGGCCACACCACTGCGAACAAGCCCGATCTCGTCTGATCTCGGAAGCTAAGCACGGTCGGGCCTGGTTAGTACCTGGATGGGAGACCGCCTGGGAATACCAGGTGCAGTAAGCTATTTTCATTTGGGGTAAAAAAAATCATCCTTTCTCCTGTTGAAAGTCCTGTCTGGTGCCAGGAGTAAATGCTTACGGCCACACCACCGTGAACACACCCGATCTCGTCTGATCTCGGAAGCTAAGCACGGTCGGGCCTGGTTAGTACTTGGATGGGAGACCGCCTGGGAATACCAGGTGCTGTAATCTATTTTCATTTGGGGTAAAAAAAATGATCCTTTCTCCTGTTTAAAGTCCTGTCTGGTGCCAGGAGTAATTGATTACGGCCACACCACCGTGAACACGCCCGATCTCGTCTGATCTCGGAAGCTAAGCACGGTCGGGCCTGGTTAGTACTTGGATGGGATACCGCATGGGAATACCAGGTGCTGTAATCTATTTTCATTTGGGGTAAAAAAAATGATCCTTTCTCCTGTTTAAAGTCCTGTCTGGTGCCAGGAGCAATTGCTTACAGCCACACCACTGCGAACACGCCCGATCTCGTCTGATATCGGAAGCTAAGCACGGTCGGGCCTGGTTAGTACTTGGATGGGAGACCGCCTGGGAATGCCAGGTGCCGTAATCTATTTTCATTTGGGGTAAAAAAAATGATCCTTTCTCCTGTTTAAAGTCCTGTCTGGTGCCAGGAGCAATTGCTTACGGCCACACCACCGTGAACACGCCCGATCTCGTCTGATCTCGGAAGCTAAGCACGGTCGGGCCTGGTTAGTACTTGGATGGGAGACCGCCTGGGAATGCCAGGTGCCGTAATCTATTTTCATTTGGGGTAAAAAAAATGATCCTTTCTCCTGTTTAAAGTCCTGTCTGGTGCCAGGAGTAATTGCTTACGGCCACACCACTGCGAACACGCCTGATCTCTTCTGATCTCGGAAGCTAAGCACGGTCGGGCCTGGTTAGTACCTGGATGGGAGACCGCCTGGGAATACCAGGTGCTGTAAGCTATTTTCATTTGGAGCAAAAAAAATCATCCTTTCTCCTGTTTAAAGTCCTGTCTGGTGCCAGGAGCAATTGCTTACGGCCACACCACTGCGAACACGCCCGATCTCGTCTGATCTCGGAAGCTAAGCAAGGTCGGGCCTGGTTAGTACCTGGATCGGAGACCACCTGGGAATACCAGGTGCTGTATGCTATTTTCATTTGGGGTAAAAAAAATCATCCTTTCTCCTGTTTAAAGTCCTGTCTGGTGCCAGGAGCAATTGCTTACGGCCACACCACTGCGAACACGCCCGATCTCGTCTGATCTCGGAAGCTAAGCACGGTCCGGCCTGGTTAGTACCTGGATGGGAGACCGCCTGGGAATACCAGGTGCTGTAAGATATTTTCATTTGGGGTAAATAAAATCCTCCTTTCTCCTGTTTAAAGTCCTGTCTGGTGCCAGGAGCAATTGCTTACGGCCACACCACCGTGAACACGCCCGATCTCGTCTGATCTCGGAAGCTAAGCACGGTCAGGCCTGGTTAGTACTTGGATAGGAGACCGCCTGGGAATACCAGGTGCTGTAATCTATTTTCATTTGGGGTAAAAAAAATGATCCTTTCTCCTGTTTAAAGTCCTGTCTGGTGCCAGGAGTAATTGCTTACGGCCACACCACTGCGAACACGCCTGATCTCTTCTGATCTCGGAAGCTAAGCACGGTCGGGCCTGGTTAGTACCTGGATGGGAGACCGCCTGGGAATACCAGGTGCTGTAAGCTATTTTCATTTGGAGCAAAAAAAATCATCCTTTCTCCTGTTTAAAGTCCTGTCTGGTGCCAGGAGCAATTGCTTACGGCCACACCACTGCGAACACGCCCGATCTCGTCTGATCTCGGAAGCTAAGCAAGGTCGGGCCTGGTTAGTACCTGGATCGGAGACCACCTGGGAATACCAGGTGCTGTATGCTATTTTCATTTGGGGTAAAAAAAATCATCCTTTCTCCTGTTTAAAGTCCTGTCTGGTGCCAGGAGCAATTGCTTACGGCCACACCACTGCGAACACGCCCGATCTCGTCTGATCTCGGAAGCTAAGCACGGTTCGGCCTGGTTAGTACCTGGTTGGGAGACCGCCTGGGAATACCAGGTGCTGTGAGATATTTTCATTTGGGGTAAAAAAAATCATCCTTTCTCCTGTTTAAAGTCCTGTCTGGTGCCAGGAGCAATTGCTTACGGCCACACCACTGCGAACACGCCCGATCTCGACTGATCTCGGAAGCTAAGCACGGTTGGGCCTGGTTAGTACCTGGATGGGAGACCGCCTGGGAATACCAGGTGCTGTAAGCTATTTTCATTTGGAGCAAAAAAAATCATCCTTTCTCCTGTTTAAAGTCCTGTCTGGTGCCAGGAGCAATTGCTTACGGCCACACCACTGCGAACACGCCCGATCTCGTCTGATCTCGGAAGCTAAGCAAGGTCGGGCCTGGTTAGTACCTGGATCGGAGACCACCTGTGAATACCAGGTGCTGTATGCTATTTTCATTTGGGGTAAAAAAAATCATCCTTTCTCCTGTTTAAAGTCCTGTCTGGTGCCAGGAGCAATTGCTTACGGCCACACCACTGCGAACACGCCCGATCTCGTCTGATCTCGGAAGCTAAGCACGGTCCGGCCTGGTTAGTACCTGGATGGGAGACCGCCTGGGAATACCAGGTGCTGTAAGATATTTTCATTTGGGGTAAATAAAATCCTCCTTTCTCCTGTTTAAAGTCCTGTCTGGTGCCAGGAGCAATTGCTTACGGCCACACCACCGTGAACACGCCCGATCTCGTCTGATCTCGGAAGCTAAGCACGGTCGGGCCTGGTTAGTACTTGGATGGGAGACCGCCTGGGAATACCAGGTGCTGTAATCTATTTTCATTTGGGGTAAAAAAAATGATCCTTTCTCCTGTTTAAAGTCCTGTCTGGTGCCAGGAGTAATTGCTTACGGCCACACCACTGCGAACACGCCTGATCTCTTCTGATCTCGGAAGCTAAGCACGGTCGGGCCTGGTTAGTACCTGGATGGGAGACCGCCTGGGAATACCAGGTGCTGTAAGCTATTTTCATTTGGAGCAAAAAAAATCATCCTTTCTCCTGTTTAAAGTCCTGTCTGGTGCCAGGAGCAATTGCTTACGGCCACACCACTGCGAACACGCCCGATCTCGTCTGATCTCGGAAGCTAAGCAAGGTCGGGCCTGGTTAGTACCTGGATCGGAGACCACCTGGGAATACCAGGTGCTGTATGCTATTTTCATTTGGGGTAAAAAAAATCATCCTTTCTCCTGTTTAAAGTCCTGTCTGGTGCCAGGAGCAATTGCTTACGGCCACACCACTGCGAACACGCCCGATCTCGTCTGATCTCGGAAGCTAAGCACGGTCCGGCCTGGTTAGTACCTGGTTGGGAGACCGCCTGGGAATACCAGGTGCTGTGAGATATTTTCATTTGGGGTAAAAAAAATCATCCTTTCTCCTGTTTAAAGTCCTGTCTGGTGCCAGGAGCAATTGCTTACGGCCACACCACTGCGAACACGCCCGATCTTGACTGATCTCGGAAGCTAAGCACGGTTGGGCCTGGTTAGTACCTGGATGGGAGACCGCGTGGGAATACCAGGTGCTGTAAGCTATTTTCATTTGGGGTAAAAAAAATGATCCTTTCTCCTGTTTAAAGTCCTGTCTGGTGCCAGGAGCAATTGCTAACGGGCACACCACCGTGAACACGCCCGATCTCGTCTGATCTCGGAAGCTAACCACGGTCGGGCCTGGTTAGTACTTGGATGGGAGACCGCCTGGGAATACCAGGTGCTGTAAGCTATTTTCATTTGGGGTAAAAAAATTCATCCTTTCTCATGTTTAAAGTCCTTTCTGGTGCCAGGAGCAATTGCTTACGGCCACACCACCGTCAACACGCCCGATCTCGTCTGATCTCGGAAGCTAAGCACGGTCGGGCCTGGTTAGTACTTGGATGGGAGACCGCCTGGGAATACCAGGTGCTGTAAGCTATTTTCATTTGGGGTAAAAAAAAATCATCCTTTCTCCTGTTTAAAGTCCTGTCTGGTGCCAGGAGCAATTGCTTACGGCCACACCACCGTGAACACGCCCGATCTCGTCTGATCGCAGAAGCTAAGCACGGTCGGGCCTGGTTAGTACTTGGACGGGAGACCGCCTGGGAATACCAGGTGAAGTAAGTTATTTTCATTTGGGGTAAAAAAAATCATCTTTTCTCCTGTTTAAAGTCCTGTCTGGTGCCAGGAGCAGTTGCTTACGGCCACACCACCGTGAACACGCCCGATCTCGTCTGATCTCGGAAGCTAAGCACGGTCGGGCCTGGTTAGTACTTGGATGGGAGACCGCCTGGGAATACCAGGTGCTGTAAGCTATTTTCATTTGGGGTAAAGAAAATCATCCTTTCTCCTGTTTAAAGTCCTTTCTGGTGCCAGGAGCAATTGCTTACGGCCACACCACCGTGAACACGCCCGATCTCGACTGATCTCGGAAGCTAAGCACGGTCGGGCCTGGTTAGTACTTGGATGGGAGACCGCCTGGGAATACCAGGTGCTGTAAGCTATTTTCATTTGGGGTAAAAAAAAATGATCCTTTCTCCTGTTTAAAGTCCTGTCTGGTGCCAGGAGCAATTGCTTACGGCCACACCACCGTGAACACGCCCGATCTCGTCTGATCGCCGAAGCTAAGCACGGTCGGGCCTGGTTAGTACTTGGATGGGAGACCGCCTGGGAATACCACGTGCTGTAAGCTATTTTCATTTGGGGTAAAAAAAAATCATCCTTTCTCCTGTTTAAAGTCCTGTCTGGTGCCAGGAGCAATTGCTTACGGCCACACCACAGTGAACACGCCCGATCTCGTCTGATATTGGAAGCTAAGCATGGTCGTGCTGGTTAGTACTTGGATGGGAGACCGGCTGGGAATACCAGGTGCTATAAGCTATTTTCATTTGCGGTAAAAAAAAATCATCCTTTCTCCTGTTTAAAGTCCTGTCTGGTGCCAGGAGCAATTGCTTACGGCCACACCACTGTGAACAGGCACGATCTCGTCGGAGCGTGGAAGCTAAGCACGGTCAGGCCTGGTTAGTTCTTGGATGGGAGACCGCCTGGGATTACCAGGTGCTGTAAGCTATTTTCATTTGGGGTAAAAAAAATGATCCTTTCTCCTGTTTAAAGTCCTGTCTGGTGCCAGGAGCAATTGCTTACGGCCACACCACCGTGAACACGCCCGATCTCGTCTGATCTCGGAAGCTAACCACGGTCGGGCCTGGTTAGTACTTGGATGGGAGACCGCCTGGGAATACCAGGTGCTGTAAGCTATTTTCATTTGGGGTAAAAAAATTCATCCTTTCTCATGGTTAAAGTCCTTTCTGGTGCCAGGAGCAATTGCTTACGGCCACACCACCGTGAACACGCCCGATCTCGTCTGATCTCGGAAGCTAAGCACGGTCGGGCCTGGTTAGTACTTGGATGGGAGACCGCCTGGGAATACCAGGTGCTGTAAGCTATTTTCATTTGGGGTAAAAAAAAATCATCCTTTCTCCTGTTTAAAGTCCTGTCTGGTGCCAGGAGCAATTGCTTACGGCCACACCACCGTGAACACGCCCGATCTCGTCTGATCGCAGAAGCTAAGCACGGTCGGGCCTGGTTAGTACTTGGACGGGAGACCGCCTGGGAATACCAGGTGAAGTAAGTTATTTTCATTTGGGGTAAAAAAAATCATCTTTTCTCCTGTTTAAAGTCCTGTCTGGTGCCAGGAGCAGTTGCTTACGGCCACACCACCGTGAACACGCCCGATCTCGTCTGATCTCGGAAGCTAAGCACGGTCGGGCCTGGTTAGTACTTGGATGGGAGACCGCCTGGGAATACCAGGTGCTGTAAGCTATTTTCATTTGGGGTAAAGAAAATCATCCTTTCTCCTGTTTAAAGTCCTTTCAGGTGCCAGGAGCAATTGCTTACGGCCACACCACCGTGAACACGCCCAATCTCGACTGATCTCGGAAGCTAAGCACGGTCGGGCCTGGTTAGTACTTGGATGGGAGACCGCCTGGGAATACCAGGTGCTGTAAGCTATTTTCATTTGGGGTAAAAAAAAATCATCCTTTCTCCTGTTTAAAGTCCTGTCTGGTGCCAGGAGCAATTGCTTACGGCCACACCACCGTGAACACGCCCGATCTCGTCTGATCGCCGAAGCTAAGCACGGTCGGGCCTGGTTAGTACTTGGATGGGAGACCGCCTGGGAATACCACGTGCTGTAAGCTATTTTCATTTGGGGTAAAAAAAAATCATCCTTTCTCCTGTTTAAAGTCCTGTCTGGTGCCAGGAGCAATTGCTTACGGCCACACCACAGTGAACACGCCCGATCTCGTCTGATATTGGAAGCTAAGCATGGTCGTGCTGGTTAGGACTTGGATGGGAGACCGGCTGGGAATACCAGGTGCTATAAGCTATTTTCATTTGCGGTAAAAAAAAATCATCCTTTCTCCTGTTTAAAGTCCTGTCTGGTGCCAGGAGCAATTGCTTACGGCCACACCACTGTGAACAGGCACGATCTCGTCGGAGCGTGGAAGCTAAGCACGGTCAGGCCTGGTTAGTTCTTGGATGGGAGACCGCCTGGGATTACCAGGTGCTGTAAGCTATTTTCATTTGGGGTAAAAAAAATGATCCTTTCTCCTGTTTAAAGTCCTGTCTGGTGCCAGGAGCAATTGCTTACGGCCACACCACCGTGAACACGCCCGATCTCGTCTGATCGCCGAAGCTAAGCACGGTCGGGCCTGGTTAGTACTTGGACGGGAGACCGCCTGGGAATACCAGGTGAAGTAAGTTAATTTCATTTGGGGTAAAAAAAATCATCTTTTCTCCTGTTTAAAGTCCTGTCTGGTGCCAGGAGCAGTTGCTTACGACCACACCACCGTGAACACGCCCGATCTCGTCTGATCTCGGAAGCTAAGCATGGTCGAGCCTGTTTAGTACTTGGATGGGAGACCGCCTGGGAATACCAGGTGCGGTAAGAGATTTTCATTTGGGGTAAAAAAAATCATCTTTTCTCATGTTTAAAGTCCTGTCTGGTGCCAGGAGCAAATGCTTACGGCCACACCACTGTGAACAGGCCCGAACTCGTCGGAGCGCGGAAGCTAAGCACGGTCGGGCCTGGTTAGTACCTGGATGGGAGACCGCCTGGGAATACCAGGTGCTGTAATCTGTTTTCATTTGGGGTAAAAAAAATGATCCTTTCTCCTGTTTAAAGTCCTGTCTGGTGCAAGGAGCAATTGCTTACGGCCACACCACTGCGAACACGCCCGATCTTGTCTGATCTCGGAAGCTAAGCACAGTCGGGCCTGGTTAGTACCTGGATGGGAGACCGCGTGGGAATACCAGGTGCTGTAAGCTATTTTCATTTGGGGTAAAAAAAATGATCCTTTCTCCTGTTTAAAGTCCTGTCTGGTGCCAGGAGCAATTGCTAACGGGCACACCACCGTGAACACGCCCGATCTCGTCTGATCTCGGAAGCTAAGCACGGTCGGGCCTGGTTAGTACTTGGATGGGAGACCGCCTGGGAATACCAGGTGCTGTAAGCTATTTTCATTTGGGGTAAAAAAAATCATCCTTTCTCCTGTTTAAAGTCCTGTCTGGTGCCAGGAGCAATTGCTTACGGCCACACCACCGTGAACACGCCCGATCTCGTCTGATCGCAGAAGCTAAGCACGGTCGGGCCTGGTTAGTACTTGGACGGGAGACCGCCTGGGAATACCAGGTGAAGTAAGTTATTTTCATTTGGGGTAAAAAAAATCATCTTTTCTCCTGTTTAAAGTCCTGTCTGGTGCCAGGAGCAGTTGCTTACGGCCACACCACCGTGAACACGCCCAATCTCGTCTGATCTCGGAAGCTAAGCACGGTCGGGCCTGGTTAGTACTTGGATGGGAGACCGCCTGGGAATACCAGGTGCTGTAAGCTATTTTCATTTGGGGTAAAAAAAATCATCCTTTCTCCTGTTTAAAGTCCTTTCTGGTGCCAGGAGCAATTGCTTACGGCCACACCACCGTGAACAAGCCCGATCTCGACTGATCTCGGAAGCTAAGCACGGTCGGGCCTGGTTAGTACTTGGATGGGAGACCGCCTGGGAATACCAGGTGCTGTAAGCTATTTTCATTTGGGGTAAAAAAAAATCATCCTTTCTCCTGTTTAAAGTCCTGTCTGGTGCCAGGAGCAATTGCTTACGGCCACACCACCGTGAACACGCCCGATCTCGTCTGGTCGCCGAAGCTAAGCACGGTCGGGCCTGGTTAGTACTTGGACGGGAGACCGCCTGGGAATACCAGGTGAAGTAAGTTATTTTCATTTGGGGTAAAAAAAATCATCTTTTCTCCTGTATAAAGTCCTGTCTGGTGCCAGGAGCAGTTGCTTACGGCCACACCACCGTGAACACGCCCGATCTCGTCTGATCTCGGAAGCTAAGCATGGTCGAGCCTGTTTAGTACTTGGATGGGAGACCGCCTGGGAATACCAGGTGCGGTAAGAGATTTTCATTTGGGGTAAAAAAAATCATCTTTTCTCATGTTTAAAGTCCTGTCTGGTGCCAGGAGAAAATGCTTACGGCCACACCACTGTGAACAGGCCCGATCTCGTCGGAGCGCGGAAGCTAAGCACTGTCAGGCCTGGTTAGTTCTTGGATGGGAGACCGCCTGGGATTACCAGGTGCTGTAAGCTATTTTCATTTGGGGTAAAAAAAATGATCCTTTCTCCTGTTTAAAGTCCTGTCTGGTGCCAGGAGCAATTGCTTACGGCCACACCACTGCGAACACGCCCGATCTCGTCGGATCTCGGAAGCTAAGCACGGTCGGGCCTGGTTAGTACTTGGATGGGAGACCGCCTGGGAATACCAGGTGCTGTAAGCTATTTTCATTTGGGGTAAAAAAAATGATCCTTTCTCCTGTTTAAAGTCCTGTCTGGTGCCAGGAGCAATTGCTAACGGGCACACCACCGTGAACACGCCCGATCTCGTCTGATCTCGGAAGCTAAGCACGGTCGGGCCCGGTTAGTACTTGGATGGGAGACCGCCTGGGAATACCAGGTGCTGAAAGCTATTTTCATTTGGGGTAAAAAAATTCATCCTTTCTCATGTTTAAAGTCCTTTCTGGTGCCAGGAGCAATTGCTTACGGCCACACCACCGTGAACACGCCCGATCTCGTCTGATCTCGGAAGCTAAGCACGGTCGGGCCTGGTTAGTACTTGAATGGGAGACCGCCTGGGAATACCAGGTGCTGTAAGCTATTTTCATTTGGGGTAAAAAAAAATCATCCTTTCTCCTGTTTAAAGTCCTGTCTGGTGCCAGGAGCAATTGCTTACGGCCACACCACCGTGAACACGCCCGATCTCGTCTGATCGCAGAAGCTAAGCACGGTCGGGCCTGGTTAGTACTTGGACGGGAGACCGCCTGGGAATACCAGGTGAAGTAAGTTATTTTCATTTGGGGTAAAAAAAATCATCCTTTCTCCTGTTTAAAGTCCTGTCTGGTGCCAGGAGCAATTGCTTACGGCCACACCACTGCGAACACGCCTGATCTCGTCTGATATTGGAAGCTAAGCACGGTTGGGCCTGGTTAGTACCTGGATGGGAGACCGCCTGGGAATACCAGGTGCTGTAAGCTATTTTCATTTGGGGTAAAAAAAATCATCCTTTCTCCTGTTTAAAGTCCTGTCTGGTGCCAGGAGCAATTGCTTACGGCCACACCACCGTGAACACACCAGATCTCGTCTGATCTCGGAAGCTAAGCACGGTCGGGCCTGGTTAGTACTTGGACGGGAGACCGCCTGGGAATACCAGGTGAAGTAAGTTATTTTCATTTGGGGTAAAAAAAATCATCTTTTCTCCTGTTTAAAGTCCTGTCTGGTGCCAGGAGCAGTTGCTTACGGCCACACCACCGTGAACACGCCCGATCTCGTCGGATCTCGGAAGCTAAGCATGGTCGAGCCTGTTTAGTACTTGGATGGGAGACCGCCTGGGAATACCAGGTGCGGTAAGAGATTTTCATTTGGGGTAAAAAAAATCATCTTTTCTCATGTTTAAAGTCCTGTCTGGTGCCAGGAGCAAATGCTTACGGCCACACCACTGTGAACAGGCCCGATCTCGTCGGAGCGCCGAAGCTAAGCACGGTCAGGCCTGGTTAGTTCTTGGATGGGAGACCGCCTGGGATTACCAGGTGCTGAAAGCTATTTTCATTTGGGGTAAAAAAAATGATCCTTTCTCCTGTTTAAAGTCCTGTCTGGTGCCAGGAGCAATTACTTACGGCCACACCACAGTGAACACGCCCGATGTCGTCTGATTTTGGAAGCTAAGCATGGTCGTGCTGGTTAGTACTTGGATGGGAGACCGGCTGGGAATACCAGGTGCTATAAGCTATTTTCATTTGCGGTAAAAAAAAATCATCCTTTCTCCTGTTTAAAGTCCTGTCTGGTGCCAGGAGCAATTGCTTACGGCCACACCACCGTGAACACGCCCGATCTCGTCTGATCTCGGAAGCTAAGCACGGTCGGGCCTGGTTAGTACTTGGATGGGAGACCGCCTGGGAATACCAGGTGCTGTAAGCTATTTTCATTTGGGGTAAAAAAAAATGATCCTTTCTCCTGTTTAAAGTCCTGTCTGGTGCCAGGAGCAATTGCTTACGGCCACACCACCGTGAACACGCCCGATCTCGTCTGATCGCCGAAGCTAAGCACGGTCGGGCCTGGTTAGCACTTGGACGGGAGACCGCCTGGGAATACCAGGTGAAGTAAGATATTTTCATTTGGGGTAAAAAAAATCATCTTTTCTCCTGTTTAAAGTCCTGTCTGGTGCCAGGAGCAGTTGCTTACGGCCACACCACCGTGAACACGCCCGATCTCGTCTGATCTCGGAAGCTAAGCATGGTCGAGCCTCTTTAGTACTTGGATGGGAGACCGCCTGGGAATACCAGGTGCGTTAAGAGATTTTCATTTGGGGTAAAAAAAATCATCTTTTCTCATGTTTAAAGTCCTGTCTGGTGCCAGGAGCACATGCTTACGGCCACATCACTGTGAACAGGCCCGATCTCGTCGGAGCGTGGAAGCTAAGCACGGTCAGGCCTGGTTAGTTCTTGGATGGGAGACCGCCTGGGATTACCAGGTGCTGTAAGCTATTTTCATTTGGGGTAAAAAAAATGATCCTTTCTCCTGTTTAAAGTCCTGTCTGGTGCCAGGAGCAATTGCTTACGGCCACACCACCGTGAACACGCCCGATCTCGTCTGATCGCCGAAGCTAAGCACGGTCGGGCCTGGTTAGTACTTGGACGGGAGACCGCGTGGGAATACCAGGTGAAGTAAGTTATTTTCATTTGGGGTAAAAAAAATCATCTTTTCTCCTGTTTAAAGTCCTGTCTGGTGCCAGGAGCAGTTGCTTACGGCCACACCACCGTGAACACGCCCGATCTCGTCTGATCTCGGAAGCTAAGCATGGTCGAGCCTGTTTAATACTTGGATGGGAGACCGCCTGGGAATTCCAGGTGCGGTAAGAGATTTTCATTTGGGGTAAAAAAAATCATCTTTTCTCATGTTTAAAGTCCTGTCTGGTGCCAGGAGTAAATGCTTACGGCCACACCACTGTGAACAGGCCCGAACTCGTCGGAGCGCGGAAGCTAAGCACGGTCAGGCCTGGTTAGTTCTTGGATGGGAGACCGCCTGGGATTACCAGGTGCTGTAAGCTATTTTCATTTGGGGTAAAAAAAATGATCCTTTCTCCTGTTTAAAGTCCTGTCTGGTGCCAGGAGCAATTGCTTACGGCCACACCACTGCGAACACGCCCGATCTCGACTGATCTCGGAAGGTAAGCACGGTTGGGCTTGGTTAGTACCTGGATGGGAGACCGCGTGGGAATACCAGGTGCTGTAAGCTATTTTCATTTGGGGTAAAAAAAAATGATCCTTTCTCCTGTTTAAAGTCCTGTCTGGTGCCAGGAGCAATTGCTAACGGGCACACCACCGTGAACACGCCCGATCTCGTCTGATCTCGGAAGCTAAGCACGGTCGGGCCTGGTTAGTAATTGGATGGGAGACCGCCTGGGAATACCAGGTGCTGTAAGCTATTTTCATTTGGGGTAAAAAAATTCATCCTTTCTCATGTTTAAAGTCCTTTCTGGTGCCAGGAGCAATTGCTTACGGCCACACCACCGTGAACACGCCCGATCTCGTCTGATCTCGGAAGCTAAGCACGGTCGGGCCTGGTTAGTACTTGGATGGGAGACCGCCTGGGAATACCAGGTGCTGTAAGCTATTTTCATTTGGGGTAAAAAAAAATCATCCTTTCTCCTGTTTAAAGTCCTGTCTGGTGCCAGGAGCAATTGCTTACAGCCACACCACCGTGAACACGCCCGATCTCGTCTGATCGCAGAAGCTAAGCACGGTCGGGCCTGGTTAGTACTTGGACGGGAGACCGCCTGGGAATACCAGGTGAAGTAAGTTATTTTCATTTGGGGTAAAAAAAATCATCTTTTCTCCTGTTTAAAGTCCTGTCTGGTGCCAGGAGCAGTTGCTTACGGCCACACCACCGTGAACACGCCCGATCTCGTCTGATCTCGGAAGCTAAGCACGGTCGGGCCTGGTTAGTACTTGGATGGGAGACCGCCTGGGAATACCAGGTGCTGTAAGCTATTTTCATTTGGGGTAAAAAAAATCATCCTTTCTCCTGTTTAAAGTCCTTTCTGGTGCCAGGAGGAATTGCTTACGGCCACACCACCGTGAACACGCCCGATCTCGACTGATCTCGGAAGCTAAGCACGGTCGGGCCTGGTTAGTACTTGGATGGGAGACCGCCTGGGAATACCAGGTGCTGTAAGCTATTTTCATTTGGGGTAAAAAAAAATCATCCTTTCTCCTGGTTAAAGTCCTGTCTGGTGCCAGGAGCAATTGCTTACGGCCACACCACCGTGAACACGCCCGATCTCATCTGATCGCAGAAGCTAAGCACGGTCGGGCCTGGTTAGTACTTGGACGGGAGACCGCCTGGGAATACCAGGTGAAGTAAGTTATTTTCATTTGGGGTAAAAAAAATCATCTTTTCTCCTGTTTAAAGTCCTGTCTGGTGCCAGGAGCAGTTGCTTACGGCCACACCACCGTGAACACGCCTGATCTCGTCTGATCTCGGAAGCTAAGCACGGTCGGGCCTGGTTAGTACTTGGATGGGAGACCGCCTGGGAATACCAGGTGCTGTAAGCTATTTTCATTTGGGGTAAAAAAAATCATCCTTTCTCCTGTTTAAAGTCCTTTCTGGTGCCAGGAGCAATTGCTTACGGCCACACCACCGTGAACACGCCCGATCTCGACTGATCTCGGAAGCTAAGCACGGTCGGGCCTGGTTAGTACTTGGATGGGAGACCGCCTGGGAATACCAGGTGCTGTAAGCTATTTTCATTTGGGGTAAAAAAAAATCATCCTTTCTCCTGTTTAAAGTCCTGTCTGGTGCCAGGAGCAATTGCTTACGGCCACACCACCGTGAACACGCC
Source organism: Micromesistius poutassou (assembly GCF_964030765.1). NCBI lineage: Eukaryota > Metazoa > Chordata > Actinopteri > Gadiformes > Gadidae > Micromesistius > Micromesistius poutassou. Next base: position 29,708,575 of record NC_140271.1, read on the forward strand.
CGATCTCGTCTGATCGCCGAAGCTAAGCACGGTCGGGCCTGGTTAGTACTTGGACGGGAGACCGCCTGGGAATACCAGGTGAAGTAAGTTATTTTCATTTGGGGTAAAAAAAATCATCTTTTCTCCTGTTTAAAGTCCTGTCTGGTGCCAGGAGCAGTTGCTTACGGCCACACCACCGTGAACACGCCCGATCTCGTCTGATCTCGGAAGCTAAGCATGGTCGAGCCTGTTTAGTACTTGGATGGGAGACCGCCTGGGAATACCAGGTGCGGTAAGAGATTTTCATTTGGGGTAAAAAAAATCATCTTTTCTCATGTTTAAAGTCCTGTCTGGTGCCAGGAGCAGTTGCTTACGGCCACACCACCGTGAACACGCCCGATCTCGTCTGATCTCGGAAGCTAAGCACGGTCGGGCCTGGTTAGTACTTGGATGGGAGACCGCCTGGGAATACCAGGTGCTGTAAGCTATTTTCATTTGGGGTAAAAAAAATCATCCTTTCTCCTGTTTAAAGTCCTTTCTGGTGCCAGGAGGAATTGCTTACGGCCACACCACCGTGAACACGCCCGATCTCGACTGATCTCGGAAGCTAAGCACGGTCGGGCCTGGTTAGTACTTGGATGGGAGACCGCCTGGGAATACCAGGTGCTGTAAGCTATTTTCATTTGGGGTAAAAAAAAATCATCCTTTCTCCTGTTTAAAGTCCTGTCTGGTGCCAGGAGCAATTGCTTACGGCCACACCACCGTGAACACGCCCGATCTCATCTGATCGCAGAAGCTAAGCACGGTCGGG
>NC_140271.1:29714364-29726864 GCF_964030765.1 Micromesistius poutassou
CCAGGAGCAATTGCTTACGGCCACACCACCGTGAACACGCCCGATCTCGTCTGATCGCCGAAGCTAAGCACGGTCGGGCCTGGTTAGTACTTGGACGGGAGACCGCCTGGGAATACCAGGTGAAGTAAGTTATTTTCATTTGGGGTAAAAAAAATCATCTTTTCTCCTGTTTAAAGTCCTGTCTGGTGCCAGGAGCCAATGCTTACGGCCACAACACTGTGAACAGGCCCGATCTCGTCGGAGCGTGGAAGCTAAGCACGGTCAGGCCTGGTTAGTTCTTGGATGGGAGACCGCCTGGGATTACCAGGTGCTGTAAGCTATTTTCATTTGGGGTAAAAAAAATGATCCTTTCTCCTGTTTAAAGTCCTGTCTGGTGCCAGCAGCAATTGCTTACGGCCACACCACTGCGAACACGCACGATCTCGACTGATCTCGGAAGCTAAGCACGGTCGGGCCTGGTTAGTACTTGGATGGGAGACCGCCTGGGAATACCAGGTGCTGTAAGCTATTTTCATTTGGGGTAAAAAAATTCATCCTTTCTCATGTTTAAAGTCCTTTCTGGTGCCAGGAGCAATTGCTTACGGCCACACCACCGTGAACACGCCCGATCTCGTCTGATCTCGGAAGCTAAGCACGGTCGGGCCTGGTTAGTACTTGGATGGGAGACCGCCTGGGAATACCAGGTGCTGTAAGCTATTTTCATTTGGGGTAAAAAAAATCATCCTTTCTCCTGTTTAAAGTCCTTTCTGGTGCCAGGAGGAATTGCTTACGGCCACACCACCGTGAACACGCCCGATCTCGACTGATCTCGGAAGCTAAGCACGGTCGGGCCTGGTTAGTACTTGGATGGGAGACCGCCTGGGAATACCAGGTGCTGTAAGCTATTTTCATTTGGGGTAAAAAAAAATCATCCTTTCTCCTGTTTAAAGTCCTGTCTGGTGCCAGGAGCAATTGCTTACGGCCACACCACCGTGAACACGCCCGATCTCATCTGATCGCAGAAGCTAAGCACGGTCGGGCCTGGTTAGTACTTGGACGGGAGACCGCCTGGGAATACCAGGTGAAGTAAGTTATTTTCATTTGGGGTAAAAAAAATCATCTTTTCTCCTGTTTAAAGTCCTGTCTGGTGCCAGGAGCAGTTGCTTACGGCCACACCACCGTGAACACGCCTGATCTCGTCTGATCTCGGAAGCTAAGCACGGTCGGGCCTGGTTAGTACTTGGATGGGAGACCGCCTGGGAATACCAGGTGCTGTGAGCTATTTTCATTTGGGGTAAAAAAAATCATCCTTTCTCCTGTTTAAAGTCCTTTCTGGTGCCAGGAGCAATTGCTTACGGCCACACCACCGTGAACACGCCCGATCTCGACTGATCTCGGAAGCTAAGCACGGTCGGGCCTGGTTAGTACTTGGATGGGAGACCACCTGGGAATACCAGGTGCTGTAAGCTATTTTCATTTGGGGTAAAAAAAAATCATCCTTTCTCCTGTTTAAAGTCCTGTCTGGTGCCAGGAGCAATTGCTTACGGCCACACCACCGTGAACACGCCCGATCTCGTCTGATCGCCGAAGCTAAGCACGGTCGGGCCTGGTTAGTACTTGGACGGGAGACCGCCTGGGAATACCAGGTGAAGTAAGTTATTTTCATTTGGGGTAAAAAAAATCATCTTTTCTCCTGTTTAAAGTCCTGTCTGGTGCCAGGAGCAGTTGCTTACGGCCACACCACCGTGAACATGCCCGATCTCCTCTGATCTCGGAAGCTAAGCATGGTCGAGCCTGTTTAGTACTTGGATGGGAGACCGCCTGGGAATACCAGGTGCGGTAAGAGATTTTCATTTGGGGTAAAAAAAATCATCTTTTCTCATGTTTAAAGTCCTGTCTGGTGCCAGGAGAAAATGCTTACGGCCACACCACTGTGAACAGGCCCGATCTCGTCGTTGCGCGGAAGCTAAGCACGGTCAGGCCTGGTTAGTTCTTGGATGGGAGACCGCCTGGGATTACCAGGTGCTGTAAGCTATTTTCATTTGGGGTAAAAAAAATCGTCCTGTCTGGTGCCAGGAGCAATTGCTTACGGCCACACCACTGCGAACACGCCCGATCTCGTCGGATCTCGGAAGCTAAGCACGGTCGGGCCTGGTTAGTACTTGGATGGGAGACCGCCTGGGATTACCAGGTGCTGTAAGCTATTTTCATTTGGGGTAAAAAAAATCATCTTTTCTCCTGTTTAAAGTCCTGTCTGGTGCCAGGAGCAATTGCTTACGGCCACACCACCGTGAACACGCCCGATCTCGTCTGATATTGGAAGCTAAGCATGGTCGTGCTGGTTAGTACTTGGATGGGAGACCGCCTGGGAATACCAGGTGCTGTAAGCTATTTTCATTTGGGGTAAAAAAAATCATCCTTTCTCCTGTTTAAAGTCCTTTCTGGTGCCAGGAGCAATTGCTTACGGCCACACCACCGTGAACACGCCCGATCTCGACTGATCTCGGAAGCTAAGCACGGTCGGGCCTGGTTAGTACTTGGATGGGAGACCGCCTGGGATTACCAGGTGCTGTAAGCTATTTTCATTTGGGGTAAAAAAAACGATCCTTTCTCCTGTTTAAAGTCCTGTCTGGTGCCAGGAGCAATTGCTTACGGCCACACCACTGCGAACACGCCCGATCTCGACTGATCTCGGAAGCTAAGCACGGTTGGGCCTGGTTAGTACCTGGATGGGAGACCGCCTGGGAATACCAGGTGCTTTAAGCTATTTTCATTTGGGGTAAAAAAAATCATCCTTTCTCCTGTTTAAAGTCCTGTCTGGTGCCAGGAGCAATTGCTTACGGCCACACCACCGTGAACACGCCCGATCTCGTCTGATCTCGGAAGCTAAGCACGGTCGGGCCTGGTTAGTACTTGGATGGGAGACCACCTGGGTATACCAGGTGCTGTAATCTATTTTCATTTGGGGTAAAAAAAATGATCCTTTCTCCTGTTTAAAGTCCTGTCTGGTGCCAGGAGTAATTGCTTACGGCCACACCACTGCGAACACGCCTGATCTCTTCTGATCTCGGAAGCTAAGCACGGTCGGGCCTGGTTAGTACCTGGATGGGAGACCGCCTGGGAATACCAGGTGCTGTAAGCTATTTTCATTTGGGGTAAAAAAAATGATCCTTTCTCCTGTTTAAAGTCCTGTCTGGTGCCAGGAGTAATTGCTTACGGCCACACCACTGCGAACACGCCTGTTCTCTTCTGATCTCGGAAGCTAAGCACGGTCGGGCCTGGTTAGTACCTGGATGGGAGACCGCCTGGGAATACCAGGTGCTGTAAGCTATTTTCATTTGGGGTAAAAAAAATGATCCTTTCTCCTGTTTAAAGTCCTGTCTGGTGCCAGGAGCAATTGCTTACGGCCACACCACCGTGAACACGCCCGATCTCGTCTGATCGCCGAAGCTAAGCACGGTCGTGCCTGGTTAGTACTTGGACGGGAGACCGCCTGGGAATACCAGGTGAAGTAAGTTATTTTCATTTGGGGTAAAAAAAATCATCTTTTCTCCTGTTTAAAGTCCTGTCTGGTGCCAGGAGCAAATGCTTACGGCCACACCACTGTGAACAGGCCCGATCTCTTCGGAGCGTGGAAGCTAAGCACGGTCAGGCCTGGTTAGTTCTTGGATGGGAGACCGCCTGGGAATACCAGGTGCTGTAAGCTATTTTCATTTGGGGTAAAAAAATTCATCCTTTCTCATGTTTAAAGTCCTTTCTGGTGCCAGGAGCAATTGCTTACGGCCACACCACTGCGAACACGCCCGATCTCGACTGATCTCGGAAGCTAAGCACGGTCGGGCCTGGTTAGTACTTGGATGGGAGACCGCCTGGGAATACCAGGTGCTGTAAGCTATTTTCATTTGGGGTAAAAAAATTCATCCTTTCTCATGTTTAAAGTCCTTTCTGGTGCCAGGAGCAATTGCTTACGGCCACACCACCGTGAACACGCCCGATCTCGTCTGATCTCGGAAGCTAAGCACGGTCGGGCCTGGTTAGTACTTGAATGGGAGACCGCCTGGGAATACCAGGTGCTGTAAGCTATTTTCATTTGGGGTAAAAAAAAAATCATCCTTTCTCCTGTTTAAAGTCCTGTCTGGTGCCAGGAGCAATTGCTTACGGCCACACCACCGTAAACACGCCCGATCTCGTCAGATCGCAGAAGCTAAGCACGGTCGGGCCTGGTTAGTACTTGGACGGGAGACCCCCTGGGAATACCAGGTGAAGTAAGTTATTTTCATTTGGGGTAAAAAAAATCATCTTTTCTCCTGTTTAAAGTCCTGTCTGGTGCCAGGAGCAGTTGCTTACGGCCACACCACCGTGAACACGCCCGATCTCGTCTGATCTCGGAAGCTAAGCACGGTCGGGCCTGGTTAGTACTTGGATGGGAGACCGCCTGGGAATACCAGGTGCTGTAAGCTATTTTCATTTGGGGTAAAAAAAATCATCCTTTCTCCTGTTTAAAGTCCTTTCTGGTGCCAGGAGCAATTGCTTACGGCCACACCACCGTGAACACGCCCGATCTCGACTGATCTCGGAAGCTAAGCACGGTCGGGCCTGGTTAGTACTTGGATGGGAGACCGCCTGGGATTACCAGGTGCTGTAAGCTATTTTCATTTGGGGTAAAAAAAATGATCCTTTCTCCTGTTTAAAGTCCTGTCTGGTGCCAGGAGCAATTGCTTACGGCCACACCACTGCGAACACGCCCGATCTCGACTGATCTCGGAAGCTAAGCACGGTTGGGCCTGGTTAGTACCTGGATGGGAGACCGCCTGGGAATACCAGGTGCTTTAAGCTATTTTCATTTGGGGTAAAAAAAATCATCCTTTCTCCTGTTTAAAGTCCTGTCTGGTGCCAGGAGCAATTGCTTACGGCCACACCACCGTGAACACGCCCGATCTCGTCTGATCTCGGAAGCTAAGCACGGTCGGGCCTGGTTAGTACTTGGATGGGAGACCACCTGGGTATACCAGGTGCTGTAATCTATTTTCATTTGGGGTAAAAAAAATGATCCTTTCTCCTGTTTAAAGTCCTGTCTGGTGCCAGGAGTAATTGCTTACGGCCACACCACTGCGAACACGCCTGATCTCTTCTGATCTCGGAAGCTAAGCACGGTCGGGCCTGGTTAGTACCTGGATGGGAGACCGCCTGGGAATACCAGGTGCTGTAAGCTATTTTCATTTGGGGTAAAAAAAATGATCCTTTCTCCTGTTTAAAGTCCTGTCTGGTGCCAGGAGCAATTGCTTACGGCCACACCACCGTGAACACGCCCGATCTCGTCTGATCGCCGAAGCTAAGCACGGTCGGGCCTGGTTAGTACTTGGACGGGAGACCGCCTGGGAATACCAGGTGAACTAAGTTATTTTCATTTGGGGTAAAAAAAATCATCTTTTCTCCTGTTTAAAGTCCTGTCTGGTGCCAGGAGCAAATGCTTACGGCCACAACACTGTGAACAGGCCCGATCTCGTCGGAGCGTGGAAGCTAAGCACGGTCAGGCCTGGTTAGTTCTTGGATGGGAGACCGCCTGGGATTACCAGGTGCTGTAAGCTATTTTCATTTGGGGTAAAAAAAATGATCCTTTCTCCTGTTTAAAGTCCTGTCCGGTGCCAGCAGCAATTGCTTACGGCCACACCACTGCGAACACGCCCGATCTCGACTGATCTCGGAAGCTAAGCACGGTCGGGCCTGGTTAGTACTTGGATGGGAGACCGCCTGGGAATACCAGGTGCTGTAAGCTATTTTCATTTGGGGTAAAAAAATTCATCCTTTCTCATGTTTAAAGTCCTTTCTGGTGCCAGGAGCAATTGCTTACGGCCACACCACCGTGAACACGCCCGATCTCGTCTGATCTCGGAAGCTAAGCACGGTCGGGCCTGGTTAGTACTTGAATGGGAGACCGCCTGGGAATACCAGGTGCTGTAAGCTATTTTCATTTGGGGTAAAAAAAAATCATCCTTTCTCCTGTTTAAAGTCCTGTCTGGTGCCAGGAGCAATTGCTTACGGCCACACCACCGTGAACACGCCCGATCTCGTCTGATCGCAGAAGCTAAGCACGGTCGGGCCTGGTTAGTACTTGGACGGGAGACCGCCTGGGAATACCAGGTGAAGTAAGTTATTTTCATTTGGGGTAAAAAAAATCATCTTTTCTCCTGTTTAAAGTCCTGTCTGGTGGCAGGAGCAGTTGCTTACGGCCACACCACTGTGAACACGCCCGATCTCGTCTGATCTCGGAAGCTAAGCACGGTCGGGCCTGGTTAGTTCTTGGATGGGAGACCGCCTGGGAATACCAGGTGCTGTAAGCTATTTTCATTTGGGGTAAAAAAAATCATCCTTTCTCCTGTTTAAAGTCCTTTCTGGTGCCAGGAGCAATTGCTTACGGCCACACCACCGTGAACACGCCCGATCTCGACTGATCTCGGAAGCTAAGCACGGTCGGGCCTGGTTAGTACTTGGATGGGAGACCGCCTGGGAATACCAGGTGCTGTAAGCTATTTTCATTTGGGGTAAAAAAAAATCATCCTTTCTCCTGTTTAAAGTCCTGTCTGGTGCCAGGAGCAATTGCTTACGGCCACACCACCGTGAACACGCCCGATCTCGTCTGATCTCGGAAGCTAAGCATGGTCGAGCCTGTTTAGTACTTGGATGGGAGACCGCCTGGGAATACCAGGTGCGGTAAGAGATTTTCATTTGGGGTAAAAAAAATCATCTTTTCTCATGTTTAAAGTCCTGTCTGGTGCCAGGAGCAAATGCTTACGGCCACACCACTGTGAACAGGCCCGATCTCGTCGGAGCGCGGAAGCTAAGCACGGTCAGGCCTGGTTAGTTCTTGGATGGGAGACAGCCTGGGATTACCAGGTGCTGTAAGCTATTTTCATTTGGGGTAAAAAAAATGATCCTTTCTCCTGTTTTAAGTCCTGTCTGGTGCCCATTCGGTCTCCCATCCAAGTACTAACCAGGCCCGACCGTGCTTAGCTTCCGAGATCAGACGAGATCAGGCATGTTCACGGTGGTGTGGCCTTAAGCAATTGCACCTGGCACCAGACAGGACTTTAAACAGGAGAAAGGATGATTTTTTTTTACCACAAATGAAAATAGATTACAGCACCTGGTATTCCCAGGCGGTATCCCATCCAAGTACTAACCAGGCCCGACCGTGCTTAGCTTCCGAGATCAGACGAGATCGGGCGTGTTCACGGTGGTGTGGCCTTGAGCAATTACTCATGGCACCAGACAGGACTTTAAACAGGAGAAAGGATGATTTTTTTTACCACGAATGAAAATAGATTACAGCACCTGGTATTCCCAGGCGGTCTCCCATCCAAGTACTAACCAGGCCCGACCGTGCTTAGGTTCCGAGATCAGATGAGATCGGGCGTGTTCACGGTGGTGTGGCCTTAAGCAATTGCACCTGGCACCAGACAGGACTTTAAACAGGAGAAAGGATGATTTTTTTTACCCCAAATGAAAATAGATTACAGCACCTGGTATTCCCAGGCGGTCTCCCTTCCAAGTACTAACCAGGCCCGACCGTCCTTAGCTTCCGAGATCAGACGAGATCGGGCGTGTTCACGGTGGTGTGGCCTTAAGCAATTACTCATGGCACCAGACAGGACTTTAAACAGGAGAAAGGATGATTTTTTTTACCACAAATGAAAATAGATTACAGCACCTGGTATTCCCAGGCGGTCTCCCATCCAAGTATTAACCAGGCCCGACCGTGCTTAGCTTCCGAGATCAGACGAGATCGGGTGTGTTCACGGTGGTGTGGCCAAAAGCAATTGCACCTTGCACCAGACTGGACTTTAAACAGGAGAAAGGATGATTTTTTTTACCCCAAATGAAATTACAGCACCTGGTATTCCCAGGCGGTCTCCCATCCAAGTACTAACCAGGCCCGACCGTGCTTAGCTTCCGAGATCAGACGAGATCGGGCGTGTTCACGGTGGTGTGGCCTTAAGCAATTATTCATGGCACCAGACAGGACTTTAAACAGGAGAAAGGATGATTTTTTTTACCCCAAATGAAAATAGATTACAGCACCTGGTATTCCCAGGCGGTCTCCCATCCAAGTACTAACCAGGCCCGACCGTGCTTAGCTTCCGAGATCAGACGAGATCGGGCGTGTTCACGGTGGTGTGGCCTTAAGCAATTGCATCTTGCACCAGACAGGACTTTAAACAGGAGAAAGGATGATTTTTTTTACCCCAAATGAAAATAGATTACAGCACCTGGTATTCCCAGGCGGTCTCCCATCCAAGTACTAACCAGGCCCGACCGTGCTTAGCTTCCGAGATCAGACGAGATCGGACGTGTTCACGGTGGTGTGGCCTTAAGCAATTATTCATGGCACCAGACAGGACTTTAAACAGGAGAAAGGATGATTTATTTTACCCCAAATGAAAATAGATTACAGCACCTGGTATTCCCAGGCGGTCTCCCATCCAAGTACTAACCAGGCCCGACCGTGCTTAGCTTCCGAGATCAGACGAGATCGGGCGTGTTCACGGTGGTGTGGCCTTAAGCAATTACTCATGGCACCAGACAGGACTTTAAACAGGAGAAAGGATGATTTTTTTTACCACAAATGAAAATAGATTACAGCACCTGGTATACCCACGCGGTCTCCCATCCAAGTACTAACCAGGCCCGACCGTGCTTAGCTTCCGAGATCAGACGAGATCGGGCGTGTTCACGGTGGTGTGGCCGTAATCAATTACTCCTGGCACCAGACAGGACTTTAAACAGGAGAAAGGATCATTTTTTTTACCCCAAATGAAAATAGATTACAGCACCTGGTATTCCCAGGCGGTCTCCCATCCAAGTACTAACCAGGCCCGACCGTGCTTAGCTTCCGAGATCAGACGAGATCGGGCGTGTTCACGGTGGTGTGGCCGTAAGCATTTACTCCTGGCACCAGACAGGACTTTAAACAGGAGAAAGGATGATTTTTTTTTACCCCAAATGAAAATAGCTTACTGCACCTGGTATTCCCAGGCGGTCTCCCATCCAGGTACTAACCAGGCCCGACCGTGCTTAGCTTCCGAGATCAGTCGAGATCGGGCTTGTTCGCAGTGGTGTGGCCGTAAGCAATTGCTCCTGGCACCAGACAGGACTTTAAACAGGAAAAAGGATGATTTTTTTTTACCCCAAATGAAAATAGCTTACAGCACCTGGTATTCCCAGGCGGTCTCCCATCCAGGTACTAACCAGGCCCGACCGTGCTTAGCTTGCGAGATCAGACGAGATCGGGCTTGTTCACGGTGGTGTGGACGTAAGCAATTGCTCCTGGCACCAGACAGGACTTTAAACAGGACAAAGGATGATTTTTTTTACCACAAATGAAAATAGATTACAGCACCTGGTATTCCCAGGCGGTCTCCCATCCACGTACTAACCAGGCCCGACCGTGCTTAGCTTCCGAGATCAGACGATATCGAGCGTGTTCACGGTGGTGTGGCCTTAAGCAATTGCACCTGGCACCAGACAGGACTTTAAACAGGAGAAAGGATGATTTTTTTTACCCCAAATGAAAATAGATTACAGCACCTGGTATTCCCAGGCGGTCTCACATCCAAGTACTAACCAGGCCCCACCGTGCTTAGCTTCCGAGATCAGACGAGATCGGGCGTGTTCACGGTGGTGTGGCCTTAAACAATTGCACCTGGCACCAGACAGGACTTTAAACAGGAGAAAGGATGATTTTTTTTACCCCAAATGAAAATAGATTACAGCACCTGGTATTCCCAGGCTGTCTCCCATCCAAGTACAAACCAGGCCCGACCGTGCTTAGCTTCCGAGATCAGACGAGATCGGGCGTGTTCACGGTGGTGTGGCCTTAAGCAATTACTCATGGCACCACACAGGACTTTAAACAGGAGAAAGGATGATTTTTTTTACCCCAAATGAAATGAGATTACAGCACCTGGTATTCCCAGGCGGTCTCACATCCAAGTACTAACCAGGCCCCACCGTGCTTAGCTTCCGAGATCAGAGGAGATCGGGCGTGTTCACGGTGGTGTGGCCTTAAGCAATTGCACCTGGCACCAGACAGGACTTTAAACAGGAGAAAGGATGATTTTTTTTACCCCAAATGAAAATAGATTACAGCACCTGGTATTCCCAGGCGGTCTCCCATCCAAGTACTAACCAGGCCCGACCGTGCTTAGCTTCCGAGATCAGACGAGATCGGGCGTGTTCACGGTGGTGTGGCCTTAAGCAATTACTCATGGCACCATACAGGACTTTAAACAGGACAAAGGATGATTTTTTTTACCACAAATGAAAATAGATTACAGCACCTGGTATTCCCAGGCGGTCTCCCATCCACGTACTAACCAGGCCCGACCGTGCTTAGCTTCCGAGATCAGACGATATCGAGCGTGTTCACGGTGGTGTGGCCTTAAGCAATTGCACCTGGCACCAGACAGGACTTTAAACAGGAGAAAGGATGATTTTTTTTACCCCAAATGAAAATAGATTACAGCACCTGGTATTCCCAGGCGGTCTCACATCCAAGTACTAACCAGGCCCCACCGTGCTTAGCTTCCGAGATCAGACGAGATCGGGCGTGTTCACGGTGGTGTGGCCTTAAACAATTGCACCTGGCACCAGACAGGACTTTAAACAGGAGAAAGGATGATTTTTTTTACCCCAAATGAAAATAGATTACAGCACCTGGTATTCCCAGGCTGTCTCCCATCCAAGTACAAACCAGGCCCGACCGTGCTTAGCTTCCGAGATCAGACGAGATCGGGCGTGTTCACGGTGGTGTGGCCTTAAGCAATTACTCATGGCACCACACAGGACTTTAAACGGGAGAAAGGATGATTTTTTTTACCACAAATGAAAATAGATTACAGCACCTGGTATTCCCAGGCGGTCTCCCATCCAAGTACTAACCAAGCCCGACCGTGCTTAGCTTCCGAGATCAGACGAGATCGGGCGTGTTCACAGTGGTGTGGCCTTAAGCAATTGCACCTGGCACCAGACAGGACTTTAAACAGGAGAAAGGATGATTTTTTTTACCCCAAATGAAAATAGATTACAGCACCTGGTATTCCCAGGCGGTCTCCCATCCAAGTACTAACCAGGCCCGACCGTGCTTAGCTTCCGAGATCAGACGAGATCGGGCGTGTTCACGGTGGTGTGGCCTTAAGTAATTGCACCTGGCACCAGACAGGACTTTAAACAGGAGAAAGGATGATTTTTTTTACCCCAAATGAAAATAGCTTACAGCACCTGGTATTCCCAGGCGGTCTCCCATCCAGGTTCTAACCAGGCCCGACTGTGCTTAGCTTCCGAGATCAGACGAGATCGGGCGTGTTCGCAGTGGTGTGGCCGTAAGCAATTGCTCCTGGCACCAGACAGGACTTTAAACAGGAGAAAGGATGATTTTTTTTTACCCCAAATGAAAATAGCTTACAGCACCTGGTATTCCCAGGCGGTCTCCCATCCAGGTACTAACCAGGCCCGACCGTGCTTAGCTTCCGAGATCAGACGAGATCGGGCGTGTTCGCAGTGGTGTGGCCGTAAGCAATTGCTCCTGGCACCAGACAGGACTTTAAACAGGAGAAAGGATCATTTTTTTTACCCCAAATGAAAATAGATTACAGCACCTGGTATTCCCAGGCGGTCTCCCATCCAAGTACTAACCAGGCCCGACCATGCTTAGCTTCCGAGATCAGACGAGATCGGGCGTGTTCACGGTGGTGTGGCCGTAAAAAATTGCTCCTGGCACCAGACAGGACTTTAAACAGAAGAAAGGATGATTTTTTTTACCCCAAATGAAAATAGCTTACAGCACCTGGTATTCCCAGGCGGTCTCCCATCCAGGTACTAACCAGGCCCGAGCGTGCTTAGCTTCCGAGATCAGACGAGATCGGGCGTGTTCACGGTGGTGTGGCCGTAAGCAATTACATCTGGCACCAGACAGGACTTTAAACAGGAGAAAGGATGATTTTTTTTACCCCAAATCAAAATAGCTTACAGCACCTGGTATTCCCAGGCGGTCTCCCATCCAGGTAATAACCAGGCCCGACCGTGCTTAGCTTCCGAGATCAGACGAGATCGGGCGTGTTCGCAGTGGTGTGGCCGTAAGGAATTGCTCCTGGCACCAGACAGGACTTTAAACAGGAGAAAGGATCCTTTTTTTTTACCCCAAATGAAAATAGATTACAGCACCTGGTATTCCCAGGCGGTCTCCCATCCAAGTGCTAACCAGGCCCGACCGTGCTTAGCTTCCGAGATCAGACGAGATCGGGCGTGTTCCCGGTGGTGTGGCCGTAAGAAATTGCTCCTGGCACCGGACAGGACTTTAAACAGGAGAAAGGATGATTTTTTTTACCCCAAATGAAAATAGCTTACAGCACCTGGTATTCCCAGGCGGTCTCCCATCCAGGTACTAACCAGGCCCGACCGTGCTTAGCTTCCGAGATCAGACGAGATCGGGCGTATTCACGGTGGTGTGGCCGTAAGCAATTGCT
>NC_140271.1:29736864-29746864 GCF_964030765.1 Micromesistius poutassou
AAAATAGATTACAGCACCTGGTATTCCCAGGCGGTCTCCCATCCAAGTACTAACCAGGCCCGTCCGTGCTTAGCTTCCGAGATCAGACGAGATCGGGCGTGTTCACGGTGGTGTGGCCGTAACCAATTGCTCCTGGCACCAGACAGGACTTTAAACAGGAGAAAGGATGATTTTTTTTACCCCAAATGAAAATAGCTTACAGCACCTGGTATTCCCAGGCGGTCTCCCATCCAGGTACTAACCAGGCCCGACCGTGCTTAGCTTCCGAGATCAGACGAGATCGGGCGTGTTCGCAGTGGTGTGGCCGTAAGCAATTACTCCTGGCACCAGACAGGACTTTAAACAGGAGAAAGGATCATTTTTTTTACCCCAAATGAATACAGCACCTGGTATTCCCAGGCGGTCTCCCATCCAGGTACTAACCAGGCCCGACCGTGCTTAGCTTCCGAAATCAGACGAGATCGGGCGTGTTCACGGTGGTGTGGCCGTTAGCAATTGCTTCTGGCACCAGACAGGACTTTAAACAGGAGAAAGGATCCTTTTTTTTTACCCCAAATGAAAATAGATTACAGCACCTGGTATTCCCAGGCGGTCTCCCATCCAAGTACTAACCAGGCCCGACCGTGCTTAGCTTCCGAGGTCAGACGAGATCGGGCGTGTTCGCAGTGGTGTGGCCGTAAGCAATTGCTCCTGGCACCAGACAGGACTTTAAACAGGAGAAAGGATCATTTTTTTTTACCCCAAATGAAAATAGATTACAGCACCTGGTATTCCCAGGCGGTCTCCCCTCCAAGTACTAACCAGGCCCGACCGTGCTTAGCTTCCGAGATCAGACGAGATCGGGCGTGTTCACGGTGGTGTGGCCGTAAGCAATTGCTCCTGGCACCAGACAGGACTTTAAACAGGAGAAAGGATGATTTTTTTTACCCCAAATGAAAATAGCTTACAGCACCTGGCATTCCCAGGCGGTCTCCCATCCAGGTACTAAGCAGGCCCGATCATGCTTAGCTTCCGAGATCAGACGAGATCGGGCGTGTTCACAGTGGTGTGGCCGTAAGCAATTGCTCCTGGCACCAGACAGGACTTTAAACAGGAGAAAGGATGATTTTTTTTACCCCAAATGAAAACTGATTACAGCACCTGGTATTCCCAGGCGGTTTCCCATCCAGGTACTAACCAGGCCCGACCGTGCTTAGCTTCCGAGATCAGACGAGATCGGGCGTGTTCACGGTGGTGTGGCCGTAAGCAATTGCTCCTGGCACCAGACAGGACTTTAAACAGGAGAAAGGATGATTTTTTTTACCCCAAATGAAAACAGATTACAGCACCTGGTATTCCCAGGCGGTTTCCCATCCAAGTACTAACCAGGCCTGACCGTGCTTAGCTTCCGAGATCAGACGAGATCGGGCGTCTTCACGGTGGTGTGGCCGTAAGCAATTACTCCTGGCACCAGACAGGACTTTAAACAGGAGAAAGGATCATTTTTTTTACCCCAAATGAAAATAGCTTACAGCACCTGGTATTCCCAGGCGGTCTCCCATCCAGGTACTAACCAGGCCCGACCGTGCTTAGCTTCCGAGATCAGACGAGATCGGGCGTGTTCGCAGTGGTGTGGCCGTAAGCAATTGCTCCTCGCACCAGACAGGACTTTAAACAGGAGAAAGGATCATTTTTTTTAACCCAAATGAAAAGAGATTACAGCACCTGGTATTCCCAGTCGGTCTCCCATCCAAGTACTAACCAGGCCCGACCGTGCTTAGCTTCCGAGATCAGACGAGATCGGGCGTGTTCACGGTGGTGTGGCCGTAAGCAATTGCTCCTGGCACCAGACAGGACTTTAAACAGGAGAAAGGATGATTTTTTTTACCCCAAATGAAAATAGCTTACACCACCAGGTATTCCCAGGCGGTCTCCCATCCAGGTACTAAGCAGGCCCGACCATGCTTAGCTTCCGAGATCAGACGAGATCGGGCGTGTTCGCAGTGGTGTGGCCGTAAGCAATTGCTCCTAGCACCAGACAGGACTTTAAACAGGAGAAAGGATCATTTTTTTTACCCCAAATGAAAATAGATTACAGCACCTGGTATTCCCAGGCGGTCTCCCACCCAAGTACTAACCAGGCCCGACCGTGCTTAGCTTCCGCGATCAGACGAGATCGGGCGTGTTCACGGTGGTGTGGCCGTAAGCAATTTCTCATGGCACCAGACAGGACTTTAAACAGGAGAAAGGATCATTTTTTTTACCCCAAATGAAAATAGATTACAGCACCTGGTATTCCCAGGCGGTCTCCCATCCAAGTACTAACCAGGCCCGATCGTGCTTAGCTTCCGAGATCAGACGAGATCGGGCGTGTTCACGGTGGTGTGGCCGTAAGCAATTGCTCCTGGCACCAGACAGGACTTTAAACAGGAGAACGGATCATTTTGTTTTACCCCAAATGAAAATAGATTACAGCACCTGGTATTCCCAGGCTGTCTCCCATCCAAGTACTAACCAGGCCCGATCGTGCTTAGCTTCCGAGATCAGACGAGATCGGGCGTGTTCGCAGTGGTGTGGCCGTAAGCAATTACTCCTGGCACCAGACAGGACTTTAAACAGGAGAAAGGATCATTTTTTTTACCCCAAATGAAAATAGCTTACAGCACCTGGTATTCGCAGGCAGTCTCCCATCCAGGTACTAACCAGGCCCGACCGTGCTTAGCTTCCGAGATCAGACGAGATCGGGCGTGTTCTCGGTGGTGTGGCCGTATGCAATTGCTCCTGGCACCAGACAGGCCTTTAAACAGGAGAAAGGATCATTTTTTTTACCCCAAATGAAAATAGATTACAGCACCTAGTATTCCCAGGCGGTCTCCCATCCAGGTACTAACCAGGCCCGACCGTGCTTAGCTTCCGAGATCAGACGAGATCGGGCGTGTTCACGGTGGTGTGGCCGTAAGCAAATACTCCTGGCACCAGACAGGACTTTAAACAGGAGAGAGGATCATTTTTTTACCCCAAATGAAAATAGATTACAGCACCTGGTATTCCCAGCCGGTCTCCCATCCAAGTACTAACCAGGCCCGACCGTGCTTAGCTTCCGAGATCAGACGAGATCGGGCGTGTTCACGGTGGTTTGGCTGTAAGCAATTGCTCCTGGCACCAGACAGGACTTTAAACAGGAGAAAGGATGATTTTTTTTACCCCAAATGAAAATAGCTTACAGCACCTGGTATTCCCAGGCGGTCTCCCATCCAGGTACTAACCAGGCCCGACCGTGCTTAGCTTCCGAGATCAGACGAGATCGGGCGTGTTCACGGTGGTGTGGCCGTAAGCAATTACTCCTGGCACCAGACAGGACTTTAAACAGGAGAAAGGATGATTTTTTTTACCCCAAATGAAAATAGCTTACAGCACCTGGTATTCCCAGCCGGTCTCCCATCCAAGTACTAACCAGGCCCGACCGTGCTTAGCTTCCGAGATCAGACGAGATCGGGCGTGTTCACGGTGGTTTGGCTGTAAGCAATTGCTCCTGGCACCAGACAGGACTTTAAACAGGAGAAAGGATGATTTTTTTTACCCCAAATGAAAATAGCTTACAGCACCTGGTATTCCCAGGCGGTCTCCCATCCAGGTACTAACCAGGCCCGACCGTGCTTAGCTTCCGAGATCAGACGAGATCGGGCGTGTTCACGGTGGTGTGGCCGTAAGCAATTACTCCTGGCACCAGACAGGACTTTAAACAGGAGAAAGGATGATTTTTTTTACCCCAAATGAAAATAGCTTACAGCACCAGGTATTCCCAGGCGGTCTCCCATCCAGGTACTAACCAGGCCCGACCGTGCTTAGCTTCCGAGATCAGACGAGATCGGGCGTGTTCGCAGTGGTGTGGCCGTAAGCAATTGCTCCTGGCACCAGACAGGACTTTAAACAGGAGAAAGGATCATTTTTTTTACCCCAAATGAAAATAGATTACAGCACCTGGTATTCCCAGGCGGTCTCCCATCCAAGTACTAACCAGGCCCGACCGTGCTTAGCTTCCGAGATCAGACGAGATCGGGCGTGTTCACGGTGGTGTGGCCGTAAGCAATTGCTCCTGGCACCAGACAGGACTTTAAACAGGAGAAAGGATGATTTTTTTTACCCCAAATGAAAATAGCTTCCAGCACCTGGCATTCCCAGGCGGTCTCCCATCCAGGTACTAACCAGGCCCGACCGTGCTTAGCTTTCGAAATCAGACGAGATCGGGCGTGTTCACGGTGGTGTGGCCGTAAGCAATTGCTCCTGGCAACAGACAGGACTTTAAACAGGAGAAAGGATCATTTTTTTTACCCCAAATGAAAATAGATTACAGCACCTGGTATTCCCAGGAGGTCTCCCATCCAAGTACTAACCAGGCCGGACCGTGCTTAGCTTCCGAGATCAGACGAGATCGGGCGTGTTCCCGGTGGTGTGGCCGTAAGCAATTGCTCCTGGCACCAGACAGGACTTTAAACAGGAGAAAGGATGATTTTTTTTACCCCAAATGAAAATAGCTTACAGCACCTGGTATTCCCAGGCGGTCTCCCATCCAGGTACTAACCAGGCCCGACCGTGCTTAGCTTCCGAGATCAGACGAGATCGGGCGTGTTCGCAGTGGTGTGGCCGTAAGCAATTACTCCTGGCACCAGACAGGACTTTAAACAGGAGAAAGGATCATTTTTTTTTACCCCAAATGAAAATAGATTACAGCACATGGTATTCCCAGGCGGTCTCCCATCCAAGTACTAACCAGGCCCGACCGTGCTTAGGTTCCGAGATCAGACGAGATCGGGCGTGTTCCCGGTGGTGTGGCCGTAAGCAAATGCTCCTGGCACCAGACAGGACTTTAAACAGGAGAAAGGATGATTTTTTTTACCCCAAATGAAAATAGCTTAAAGCACCTGGTATTCCCAGGCGGTCTCCCATCCAGGTACTAACCAGGCCCGACCGTGCTTAGCTTCCGAGATCAGACGAGATCGGGCGTGTTCCCGGTGGTGTGGCCGTAAGCAATTGCTCCTGGCACCAGACAGGACTTTAAACAGGAGAAAGGATGATTTTTTTTACCCCAAATGAAAATAGCTTACTGCACCTGGTATTCCCAGGCGGTCTCCCATCCAGGTACTAACCAGGCCCGTCCGTGCTTAGCTTCCGAGATCAGACGAGATCGGGCGTGTTCGCAGTGGTGTGGCCGTAAGCAATTGCTCCTGGCACCAGACAGGACTTTAAACAGGAGAAAGGATCATTTTTTTTACCCCAAATGAAAATAGATTACAGCACCTGGTATTCCCAGGCGGTCTCCCATCCAAGTACTAACCAGGCCCGTCCGTGCTTAGCTTCCGAGATCAGACGAGATCGGGCGTGTTCGCAGTGGTGTGGCCGTAAGCAATTGCTCCTGGCACCAGACAGGACTTTAAACAGGAGAAAGGATCATTTTTTTTACCCCAAATGAAAATAGATTACAGCACCTGGTATTCCCAGACGGTCTCCCATCCAGGTACTAACCAGGCCCGACCGTGCTTAGCTTCCGAGATCAGACGAGATCGGGCGTGTTCGCAGTGGTGTGGCCGTAAGCAATTACTCCTGGCACCAGACAGGACTTTAAACAGGAGAAAGGATCATTTTTTTTACCCCAAATGAATACAGCACCTGGTATTCCCAGGCGGTCTCCCATCCAGGTACTAACCAGGCCCGACCATGCTTAGCTTCCGAAATCAGACGAGATCGGGCGTGTTCACGGTGGTGTGGCCGTAAGCAATTGCTTCTGGCACCAGACAGGACTTTAAACAGGAGAAAGGATCATTTTTTTTTACCCCAAATGAAAATAGATTACAGCACCTGGTATTCCCAGGCGGTCTCCCATCCAAGTACTAACCAGGCCCGACCGTGCTTAGCTTCCGAGATCAGACGAGATTGGGCGTGTTCGCAGTGGTGTGGCCGTAAGCAATTGCTCCTGGCACCAGACAGGACTTTAAACAGGAGAAAGGATCTTTTTTTTTTACCCCAAATGAAAATAGATTACAGCACCTGGTATTCCCAGGCGGTCTCCCATCCAGGTACTAACCAGGCCCGACCGTTCTTAGCTTCCGAGATCAGACGAGATCGGGCGTGTTCGCAGTAGTGTGGCCGTAACCAATTACTCCTGGCACCAGACAGGACTTTAAACAGGAGAAAGGATCATTTTTTTTACCCCAAATGAAAATAGATTACAGCACCTGGTATTCCCAGGCGGTCTCCCATCCAAGTACTAACCAGGCCCGACCGTGCTTAGCTTCCGAGATCAGACGAGATCGGGCGTGTTCGCAGTGGTGTGGCCGTAAGCAATTGCTACTGGCACCAGACAGGACTTTAAACAGGAGAAAGGATCATTTTTTTTACCCCAAATGAAAATAGATTACAGCACCTGGTATTCCCAGGCGGTCTCCCCTCCAAGTACTAACCAGGCCCGACCGTGCTTAGCTTCCGAGATCAGACGAGATTGGGCGTGTTCACGGTGGTGTGGCCGAAAGCAAGTGCTCCTGGCACCAGACAGGACTTTAAACAGGAGAAAGGATGATTTTTTTTTACCCCAAATGAAAATAGCTTACAGCACCTGGTATTCCCAGGCGGTCTCCCATCCAAGTACTAACCAGGCCCGACCGTGCTTAGCTTCCGAGATCAGACGAGATCGGGCGTGTTCACGGTGGTGTGGCCGAAAGCAATTGCTCCTGGCACCAGACAGGACTTTAAACAGGAGAAAGGATCATTTTTTTTACCCCAAATGAAAATAGATTATAGCACCTGGTATTCCCAGGCGGTCTCCCATCCAAGTACTAACCAGGCCCGACCGTGCTTAGCTTCCGAAATCAGACGAGATCGGGCGTGTTCACGGTGGTGTGGCCGTAAGCAATTGCTCCTGGCAACAGACAGGACTTTAAACAGGAGAAAGGATGATTTTTTTTACCCCAAATGAAAATAGCTTACAGCACCTGGTATTCCCAGGCGGTCTCCCATCCAGGTACTAACCAGGCCCGACCGTGCTTAGCTTCCGAGATCAGACGAGATCGGGCGTGTTCGCAGTGGTGTGGCCGTAAGCAATTACTCCTGGCACCAGACAGGACTTTAAACAGGAGAAAGGATCATTTTTTTTACCCCAAATGAAAATAGATTACAGCACCTGGTATTCCCAGGCGGTCTCCCATCCAAGTACTAACCAGGCCCGACCGTGCTTAGCTTCCGAGATCAGACGAGATCGGACGTGTTCGCAGTGGTGTGGCCGTAAGCAATTGCTCCTGGCACCAGACAGGACTTTAAACAGGAGAAAGGATCATTTTTTTTACCCCAAATGAAAATAGATTGCAGCACCTGGTATTCCCAGGCGGTCTCCCCTCCAAGTACTAACCAGGACCGACCGTGCTTAGCTTCCGAGATCAGACGAGATCGGGCGTGTTCACGGTGGTGTGGCCGAAAGCAATTGCTCCTGGCACCAGACAGGACTTTAAACAGGAGAAAGGATGATTTTTTTTACCCCAAATGAAAATAGCTTACAGCACCTGGTATTCCCAGGCGGTCTCCCATCCAAGTACTAACCAGGCCCGACCGTGCTTAGCTTCCGAGATCAGACGAGATCGGGCGTGTTCGCAGTGGTGTGGCCGTAAGCAATTGCTCCTGGCACCAGACAGGACTTTAAACAGGAGAAAGGATCATTTTTTTTACCCCAAATGAAAATAGATTACAGCACCTGGTATTCCCAGGCGGTCTCCCATCCAGGTACTAACCAGGCCCGACCGTTCTTAGCTTCCGAGATCAGACGAGATCGGGCGTGTTCGCAGTGGTGTGGCCGTAAGCAATTGCACCTGGCACCAGACAGGACTTTAAACAGGAGAAAGGATCATTTTTTTTACCCCAAATGAAAATAGATTACAGCACATGGTATTCCCAGGCGGTCTCCCATCCAGGTACTAAAAAGGCCCGACCGTGCTTAGCTTCCGAGATCAGACGAGATCGGGCGTGTTCGCAGTGGTGTGGCCGTAAGCAATTGCTCCTGGCACCAGACAGGACTTTAAACAGGAGAAAGGATCATTTTTTTTTACCCCAAATGAAAAAAGCTTACAGCACCTGGTATTCCCAGGCGGTCTCCCATCCAGGTACTAACCAGGCCCGACCGTGCTTAGCTTCCGAGATCAGACGAGATCGGGCGTGTTCGCAGTGGTGTGGCCGTAAGCAATTGCTCCTGGCACCAGACAGGACTTTAAACAGGAGAAAGGATCATTTTTTTTACCCCAAATGAAAAAAGATTACAGCACCTGGTATTCCCAGGCGGTCTCCCATCCAAGTACTAACCAGGCCCGACCGTGCTTAGCTTCCGAGATCAGACGAGATCGGGCTTGTTCACGGTGGTGTGGCCGTAAGCAATTACTCCTGGCACCAGACAGGACTTTAAACAGGATAAAGGATGATTTTTTTTACCCCAAATGAAAATAGCTTACAGCACCTAGAATTCCCAGGCGGTCTCCCATCGAGGTACTAACCAGGCCCGACCGTGCTTAGCTTCCGAGATCAGACGAGATCGGGCGTGTTCGCAGTGGTGTGGCCGTAAGCAATTCCACCTGGCACCAGACAGGACCATTTTTTTTACCCCAAATGAAAATAGATTACAGCACCTGGTATTCCCAGGCGGTCTCCCCTCCAAGTACTAACCAGGCCCGACCGTGCTTAGCTTCCGAGATCAGACGAGATCGGGCGTGTTCACGGTGGTGTGGCCGAAAGCAATTGCTCCTGGCACCAGACAGGACTTTAAACAGGAGAAAGGATGATTTTTTTTACCCCAAATGAAAATAGCTTACAGCACCTGGTATTCCCAGGCGGTCTCCCATCCAGGTACTAACCAGGCCCGACCGTGCTTAGCTTCCGAGATCAGACGAGATCGGGCGTGTTCGCAGTGGTGTGGCCGTAAGCAATTACTCCTGGCACCAGACAGGACTTTAAACAGGAGAAAGGATCATTTTTTTTACCCCAAATGAAAATAGATTACAGCACCTGGTATTCCCAGGCGGTCTCCCATCCAAGTACTAACCAGGCCCGACCGTGCTTAGCTTCCGAGATCAGACGAGATCGGACGTGTTCGCAGTGGTGTGGCCGTAAGCAATTGCTCCTGGCACCAGACAGGACTTTAAACAGGAGAAAGGATCATTTTTTTTACCCCAAATGAAAATAGATTACAGCACCTGGTATTCCCAGGCGGTCTCCCCTCCAAGTACTAACCAGGCCCGACCGTGCTTAGCTTCCGAGATCAGACGAGATCGGGCGTGTTCACGGTGGTGTGGCCGAAAGCAATTGCTCCTGGCACCAGACAGGACTTTAAACAGGAGAAAGGATGATTTTTTTTACCCCAAATGAAAATAGCTTACAGCACCTGGTATTCCCAGGCGGTCTCCCATCCAAGTACTAACTAGGCCCGACCGTGCTTACCTCCCGAGATCAGACGAGATCGGGCGTGTTCACGGTGGTGTGGCCGTAAGCAATTGCTCCTGGCACCAGACAGGACTTTAAACAGGAGAAAGGATGGTTTTTTTTACCCCAAATGAAAATAGCTTACAGCACCTTGTATTCCCAGGCGGTCTCCCATCCAAGTACTAACCAGGCCCGACCGTGCTTAGCTTCCGAGATCAGACGAGATCGGGCGTGTTCGCAGTGGTGTGGCCGTAAGCAATTGCTCCTGGCACCAGACAGGACTTTAAACAGGAGAAAGGATCATTTTTTTTACCCCAAATGAAAATAGATTACAGCACCTGGTATTCCCAGGCGGTCTCCCATCCAGGTACTAACCAGGCCCGACCGTTCTTAGCTTCCGAGATCAGACGAGATCGGGCGTGTTCGCAGTGGTGTGGCCGTAAGCAATTGCTCCTGGCACCAGACAGGACTTTAAACAGGAGAAAGGATCATTTTTTTTACCCCAAATGAAAATAGATTACAGCACATGGTATTCCCAGGCGGTCTCCCATCCAGGTACTAAAAAGGCCCG
>NC_140271.1:29751864-29764364 GCF_964030765.1 Micromesistius poutassou
GTATTCCCAGGCGGTCTCCCATCCAAGTACTAACCAGGCCCGACCGTGCTTAGCTTCCGAGATCAGACGAGATCGGGCGTGTTCGCAGTGGTGTGGCCGTAAGCAATTGCTCCTGGCACCAGACAGGACTTTAAACAGGAGAAAGGAACATTTTTTTTACCCCAAATGAAAATAGATTACAGCACCTGGTATTCCCAGGCGGTCTCCCCTCCAAGTACTAACCAGGCCCGACCGTGCTTAGCTTCCGAGATCAGACGAGATCGGGCGTGTTCACGGTGGTGTGGCCGAAAGCAATTACTCCTGGCACCAGACAGGACTTTAAACAGGAGAAAGGATGATTTTTTTTACCCCAAATGAAAATAGCTTACAGCACCTGGTATTCCCAGGCGGTCTCCCATCCAAGTACTAACCAGGCCCGACCGTGCTTAGCATCCGAGATCAGACGAGATCGGGCGTGTTCGCAGTGGTGTGGCCGTAAGCAATTCCTCCTGGCACCAGACAGGACTTTAAACAGGATAAAGGATCATTTTTTTTACCCCAAATGAAAAAAGATTACAGCACCTGGTATTCCCAGGCGGTCTCCCATCCAAGTACTAACCAGGCCCGACCGTGCTTAGCTTCCAAGATCATACGAGATTGGGCGTGTTCACGGTGGTGTGGCCGTAAGCAATTACTCCTGGTACCAGACAGGACTTTAAACAGGAGAAAGGATCATTTTTTTTACCTCAAATGAAAATATCTTACAGCACCTGGTATTCCCAGGCGGTCTCCCATCCAGGTACTAACCAGGCCCGACCGTGCTTACCTCCCGAGATCAGACGAGATCGGGCGTGTTCACGGTGGTGTGGCCGTAAGCAATTGCTCCTGGCACCAGACAGGACTTTAAACAGGAGAAAGGATGTTTTTTTTTACCCCAAATGAAAATAGCTTACAGCACCTGGTATTCCCAAGCGGTCTCCCATCCAGGTACTTACCAGGCACGACCGTGCTTACCTTCCGAGATCAGACAAGATCGGGCGTGTTCGCAGTTGTGTGGCCGTAAGCAATTGCTCCTGGCACCAGACAGGACTTTCAACATGAGAAAGGATCATTTTTTTTACCCCAATTGAAAATAGATTACAGCACCTGGTATTCCCAGGCGGTCTCCCATCCAAGTACTAACCAGGCCCGACCTTGCTCAGCTTCCGAGATCAGACGAGATCGGGCGTGTTCACGGTGGTGTGGCCATAAGCAATTGCTCCTGGCACCAGACAGGACTTTAAACAGGAGAAAGGATGATTTTTTTTTTACCCCAAATGAAAATAGCTTCCAGCACCTGGTATTCCCAGGCTGTCTCCCATCCAGGTACTAACCAGGCCCGACCGTGCTTAGCTTCCGAGATCAGACGAGATCGGGCGTGTTCGCAGTGGTGTGGCCGTAAGCAATTGCTCCTGGCACCAGACAGGACTTTAAACAGGAGAAAGGATCATTTTTTTCACCCCAAATGAAAATAGATTACAGCACCTGGTATTCCCAGGTGGTCTCCCATCCAAGTACTAAGCAGGCCCGACCGTGCTTAGCTTCCGAGATCAGACGAGATCGGGCGTGTTCACGGTGGTGTGGCCGTAAGCAATTACTCCTGGCACCAGACAGGACTTTAAACAGGATAAAGGATGATTTTTTTTACCCCAATTGAAAATAGCTTACAGCACCTAGTATTCCCAGGCGGTCTCCCATCGAGGTACTAACCATGCTCGACCGTGCTAAGCTTCCGAGATCAGACGAGATCGGGCGTGTTCGCAGTGGTGTGGCCGTAAGCAATTGCTCCTGGCACCAGACAGGACTTTAAACAGGAGAAAGGATGATTTTTTTTACCCCAAATGAAAATAGCTTACAGCACCTGGTATTCCCAGGCGGTCTCCCATCCAGGTACTAACCAGGCCCGACCGTGCTTAGCTTCCGAGATCAGACGAGATCGGGCGTGTTCGCAGTGGTGTGGCCGTAAGCAATTACTCCTGGCACCAGAAAGGACTTTAAACAGGAGAAAGGATCATTTTTTTTACCCCAAATGCAAATTGATTACAGCACCTGGTATTCCCAGGCGGTCTCCCATCCAAGTACTAACCAGGCCCGACCGTGCTTAGCTTCCGAGATCAGACGAGATCGGGCGTGTTCGCAGTGGTGTGGCCGTAAGCAATTGCTCCTGGCACCAGACAGGACTTTAAACAGGAGAAAGGAACATTTTTTTTACCCCAAATGAAAATAGATTACAGCACCTGGTATTCCCAGGCGGTCTCCCCTCCAAGTACTAACCAGGCCCGACCGTGCTTAGCTTCCGAGATCAGACGAGATCGGGCGTGTTCACGGTGGTGTGGCCGAAAGCAATTACTCCTGGCACCAGACAGGACTTTAAACAGGAGAAAGGATGATTTTTTTTACCCCAAATGAAAATAGCTTACAGCACCTGGTATTCCCAGGCGGTCTCCCATCCAAGTACTAACCAGGCCCGACCGTGCTTAGCATCCGAGATCAGACGAGATCGGGCGTGTTCGCAGTGGTGTGGCCGTAAGCAATTGCTCCTGGCACCAGACAGGACTTTAAACAGGATAAAGGATCATTTTTTTTACCCCAAATGAAAAAAGATTACAGCACCTGGTATTCCCAGGCGGTCTCCCATCCAAGTACTAACCAGGCCCGACCGTGCTTAGCTTCCAAGATCATACGAGATTGGGCGTGTTCACGGTGGTGTGGCCGTAAGCAATTACTCCTGGTACCAGACAGGACTTTAAACAGGAGAAAGGATCATTTTTTTTACCTCAAATGAAAATATCTTACAGCACCTGGTATTCCCAGGCGGTCTCCCATCCAAGTACTAACCAGGCCCGACCGTGCTTAGCTTCCGAGATCAGACGAGATCGGGCGTGTTCGCAGTGGTGTGGCCGTAAGCAATTGCTCCTGGCACCAGACAGGACTTTAAACAGGAGAAAGGAACATTTTTTTTACCCCAAATGAAAATAGATTACAGCACCTGGTATTCCCAGGCGGTCTCCCCTCCAAGTACTAACCAGGCCCGACCGTGCTTAGCTTCCGAGATCAGACGAGATCGGGCGTGTTCACGGTGGTGTGGCCGAAAGCAATTACTCCTGGCACCAGACAGGACTTTAAACAGGAGAAAGGATGATTTTTTTTACCCCAAATGAAAATAGCTTACAGCACCTGGTATTCCCAGGCGGTCTCCCATCCAAGTACTAACCAGGCCCGACCGTGCTTAGCATCCGAGATCAGACGAGATCGGGCGTGTTCGCAGTGGTGTGGCCGTAAGCAATTGCTCCTGGCACCAGACAGGACTTTAAACAGGATAAAGGATCATTTTTTTTACCCCAAATGAAAAAAAGATTACAGCACCTGGTATTCCCAGGCGGTCTCCCATCCAAGTACTAACCAGGCCCGACCGTGCTTAGCTTCCAAGATCATACGAGATTGGGCGTGTTCACGGTGGTGTGGCCGTAAGCAATTACTCCTGGTACCAGACAGGACTTTAAACAGGAGAAAGGATCATTTTTTTTACCTCAAATGAAAATATCTTACAGCACCTGGTATTCCCAGGCGGTCTCCCATCCAGGTACTAACCAGGCCCGACCGTGCTTACCTCCCGAGATCAGACGAGATCGGGCGTGTTCACGGTGGTGTGGCCGTAAGCAATTGCTCCTGGCACCAGACAGGACTTTAAACAGGAGAAAGGATGTTTTTTTTTACCCCAAATGAAAATAGCTTACAGCACCTGGTATTCCCAGGCGGTCTCCCATCCAGGTACTTACCAGGCACGAACGTGCTTACCTTCCGAGATCAGACAAGATCGGGCGTGTTCGCAGTTGTGTGGCCGTAAGCAATTGCTCCTGGCACCAGACAGGACTTTCAACATGAGAAAGGATCATTTTTTTTACCCCAATTGAAAATAGATTACAGCACCTGGTATTCCCAGGCGGTCTCCCATCCAAGTACTAACCAGGCCCGACCTTGCTTAGCTTCCGAGATCAGACGAGATCGGGCGTGTTCACGGTGGTGTGGCCATAAGCAATTGCTCCTGGCACCAGACAGGACTTTAAACAGGAGAAAGGATGATTTTTTTTTTACCCCAAATGAAAATAGCTTCCAGCACCTGGTATTCCCAGGCGGTCTCCCATCCAGGTACTAACCAGGCCCGACCGTGCTTAGCTTCCGAGATCAGACGAGATCGGGCGTGTTCGCAGTGGTGTGGCCGTATGCAAATGCTCCTGGCACCAGACAGGACTTTAAACAGGAGAAAGGATCATTTTTTTTACCTCAAATGAAAATATCTTACAGCACCTGGTATTCCCAGGCGGTCTCCCATCCAGGTACTAACCAGGCCCGACCGTGCTTACCTCCCGAGATCAGACGAGATCGGGCGTGTTCACGGTGGTGTGGCCGTAAGCAATTGCTCCTGGCACCAGACAGGACTTTAAACAGGAGAAAGGATGGTTTTTTTTTACCCCAAATGAAAATAGCTTACAGCACCTGGTATTCCCAGGCGGTCTCCCATCCAGGTACTTACCAGGCACGACCGTGCTTACCTTCCGAGATCAGACAAGATCGGGCGTGTTCGCAGTTGTGTGGCCGTAAGCAATTGCTCCTGGCACCAGACAGGACTTTCAACATGAGAAAGGATCATTTTTTTTACCCCAATTGAAAATAGATTACAGCACCTGGTATTCCCAGGCGGTCTCCCATCCAAGTACTAACCAGGCCCGACCTTGCTTAGCTTCCGAGATCAGACGAGATCGGGCGTGTTCACGGTGGTGTGGCCATAAGCAATTGCTCCTGGCACCAGACAGGACTTTAAACAGGAGAAAGGATGATTTTTTTTTTACCCCAAATGAAAATAGCTTCCAGCACCTGGTATTCCCAGGCGGTCTCCGATCCAGGTACTAACCAGGCCCGACCGTGCTTAGCTTCCGAGATCAGACGAGATCGGGCGTGTTCGCAGTGGTGTGGCCGTATGCAAATGCTCCTGGCACCAGACAGGACTTTAAACAGGAGAAAGGATCATTTTTTTTACCCCAAATGAAATTAGATTACAGGACCTGGTATTCCCAGGCGGTCTCCCATCCAAGTACTAACCAGGCCCGACCATGCTTAGCTTCCGAGATCAGACGAGATCGGGCGTGTTCACGGTGGTGTGGCCGTAAGCAATTGCTCCTGACACCAGACAGGACTTTAAACAGGAGAAAGGATGATTTTTTTTAACCCAAATGAAAATAGCTTACGGCACCTAGTATTCCCAGGCGGTCTCCCATCCAGGTACTAACCAGGCCCGACCGTGCTTAGCTTCCGAGATCAGACGAGATCGGACGTGTTCGCAGTGGTGTGGCCGTAAGCAATTGCTCCTGGCACCAGACAGGACTTTAAACAGGAAAAAGGATCATTTTTTTTTAACCCAAATGAAAAAAGCTTACAGCACCTGGTATTCCGAAGCGGTCTCCCATCCAGGTACTGACCAAGCCCAACCGTGCTTAGCTTCCGAGATCAGACGAGATCGGGCGTGTTCACAGTGGTGTGGCCGTAAGCAATTGCTCCTGGCACCAGACAGGACTTTAAACAGGAGAAAGGATCATTTTTTTTACCCCAAATGAAAATAGATTACAGCACCTGGTATTCCCAGGCGGTCTCCCATCCAAGTACTAAGCAGGCCCGACCGTGCTTAGCTTCCGAGATCAGACGAGATCGGGCGTGTTCACGGTGGTGTGGCCGTAAGCAATTACTCCTGGCACCAGACAGGACTTTAAACAGGATAAAGGATGATTTTTTTTACCCCAATTGAAAATAGCTTACAGCACCTAGTATTCCCAGGCGGTCTCCCATCGAGGTACTAACCAGGCCCGACCGTGCTTAGCTTCCGAGATCAGACGAGATCGGGCGTGTTCGCAGTGGTGTGGCCGTAAGCAATTGCTCCTGGCACCAGACAGGACTTTAAACAGGAGAAAGGATGATTTTTTTTACCCCAAATGAAAATAGCTTACAGCACCTGGTATTCCCAGGCGGTCTCCCATCCAGGTACTAACCAGGCCCGACCTTGCTTAGCTTCCGAGATCAGACGAGATCGGGCGTGTTCGCAGTTGTGTGGCCGTAAGCAATTGCTCCTGGCACCAGACAGGACTTTCAACATGAGAAAGGATCATTTTTTTTACCCCAATTGAAAATAGATTACAGCACCTGGTATTCCCACGCGGTCTCCCATCCAAGTACTAACCAGGCCCGACCTTGCTTAGCTTCCGAGATCAGACGAGATCGGGCGTGTTCACGGTGGTGTGGCCATAAGCAATTGCTCCTGGCACCAGACAGGACTTTAAACAGGAGAAAGGATGATTTTTTTTTTACCCCAAATGAAAATAGCTTCCAGCACCTGGTATTCCCAGGCGGTCTCCCATCCAGGTACTAACCAGGCCCGACCGTGCTTAGCTTCCGAGATCAGACGAGATCGGGCGTGTTCGCAGTGGTGTGGCCGTATGCAAATGCTCCTGGCACCAGACAGGACTTTAAACAGGAGAAAGGATCATTTTTTTTACCTCAAATGAAAATATCTTACAGCACCTGGTATTCCCAGGCGGTCTCCCATCCAGGTACTAACCAGGCCCGACCGTGCTTACCTCCCGAGATCAGACGAGATCGGGCGTGTTCACGGTGGTGTGGCCGTAAGCAATTGCTCCTGGCACCAGACAGGACTTTAAACAGGAGAAAGGATGGTTTTTTTTTACCCCAAATGAAAATAGCTTACAGCACCTGGTATTCCCAGGCGGTCTCCCATCCAGGTACTTACCAGGCACGACCGTGCTTACCTTCCGAGATCAGACAAGATCGGGCGTGTTCGCAGTTGTGTGGCCGTAAGCAATTGCTCCTGGCACCAGACAGGACTTTCAACATGAGAAAGGATCATTTTTTTTACCCCAATTGAAAATAGATTACAGCACCTGGTATTCCCAGGCGGTCTCCCATCCAAGTACTAACCAGGCCCGACCTTGCTTAGCTTCCGAGATCAGACGAGATCGGGCGTGTTCACGGTGGTGTGGCCATAAGCAATTGCTCCTGGCACCAGACAGGACTTTAAACAGGAGAAAGGATGATTTTTTTTTTACCCCAAATGAAAATAGCTTCCAGCACCTGGTATTCCCAGGCGGTCTCCGATCCAGGTACTAACCAGGCCCGACCGTGCTTAGCTTCCGAGATCAGACGAGATCGGGCGTGTTCGCAGTGGTGTGGCCGTATGCAAATGCTCCTGGCACCAGACAGGACTTTAAACAGGAGAAAGGATCATTTTTTTTACCCCAAATGAAATTAGATTACAGGACCTGGTATTCCCAGGCGGTCTCCCATCCAAGTACTAACCAGGCCCGACCATGCTTAGCTTCCGAGATCAGACGAGATCGGGCGTGTTCACGGTGGTGTGGCCGTAAGCAATTGCTCCTGACACCAGACAGGACTTTAAACAGGAGAAAGGATGATTTTTTTTAACCCAAATGAAAATAGCTTACGGCACCTAGTATTCCCAGGCGGTCTCCCATCCAGGTACTAACCAGGCCCGACCGTGCTTAGCTTCCGAGATCAGACGAGATCGGACGTGTTCGCAGTGGTGTGGCCGTAAGCAATTGCTCCTGGCACCAGACAGGACTTTAAACAGGAAAAAGGATCATTTTTTTTTAACCCAAATGAAAAAAGCTTACAGCACCTGGTATTCCGAAGCGGTCTCCCATCCAGGTACTGACCAAGCCCAACCGTGCTTAGCTTCCGAGATCAGACGAGATCGGGCGTGTTCACAGTGGTGTGGCCGTAAGCAATTGCTCCTGGCACCAGACAGGACTTTAAACAGGAGAAAGGATCATTTTTTTTACCCCAAATGAAAATAGATTACAGCACCTGGTATTCCCAGGCGGTCTCCCATCCAAGTACTAAGCAGGCCCGACCGTGCTTAGCTTCCGAGATCAGACGAGATCGGGCGTGTTCACGGTGGTGTGGCCGTAAGCAATTACTCCTGGCACCAGACAGGACTTTAAACAGGATAAAGGATGATTTTTTTTACCCCAATTGAAAATAGCTTACAGCACCTAGTATTCCCAGGCGGTCTCCCATCGAGGTACTAACCAGGCCCGACCGTGCTTAGCTTCCGAGATCAGACGAGATCGGGCGTGTTCGCAGTGGTGTGGCCGTAAGCAATTGCTCCTGGCACCAGACAGGACTTTAAACAGGAGAAAGGATGATTTTTTTTACCCCAAATGAAAATAGCTTACAGCACCTGGTATTCCCAGGCGGTCTCCCATCCAGGTACTAACCAGGCCCGACCGTGCTTAGCTTCCGAGATCAGACGAGATCGGGCGTGTTCGCAGTGGTGTGGCCGTAAGCAATTACTCCTGGCACCAGGAAGGACTTTAAACAGGAGAAAGGATCATTTTTTTTACCCCAAATGAAAATAGATTACAGCACCTGGTATTCCCAGGCGGTCTCCCATCCAAGTACTAACCAGGCCCGACCGTGCTTAGCTTCCGAGATCAGAAGAGATCGGGCGTATTCGCAGTGGTGTGGCCGTAAGCAATTGCTCCTGGCACCAGACAGGACTTTAAACAGGAGAAAGGAACATTTTTTTTACCCCAAATGAAAATAGATTACAGCACCTGGTTTTCCCAGGCGGTCTCCCCTCCAAGTACTAACCAGGCCCGACCGTGCTTAGCTTCCGAGATCAGACGAGATCGGGCGTGTTCACGGTGGTGTGGCCGAAAGCAATTACTCCTGGCACCAGACAGGACTTTAAACAGGAGAAAGGATGATTTTTTTTACCCCAAATGAAAATAGCTTACAGCACCTGGTATTCCCAGGCGGTCTCCCATCCAAGTACTAACCAGGCCTGACCGTGCTTAGCATCCGAGATCAGACGAGATCGGGCGTGTTCGCAGTGGTGTGGCCGTAAGCAATTGCTCCTGGCACCAGACAGGACTTTAAACAGGATAAAGGATCATTTTTTTTACCCCAAATGAAAAAAGATTACAGCACCTGGTATTCCCAGGCGGTCTCCCATCCAAGTACTAACCAGGCCCGACCGTGCTTAGCTTCCAAGAACATACGAGATTGGGCGTGTTCACGGTGGTGTGGCCGTAAGCAATTACTCCTGGTACCAGACAGGACTTTAAACAGGAGAAAGGATCATTTTTTTTACCTCAAATGAAAATATCTTACAGCACCTGGTATTCCCAGGCTGTCTCCCATCCAGGTACTAACCAGGCCCGACCTTGCTTAGCTTCCGAGATCAGACGAGATCGGGCGTGTTCACGGTGGTGTGGCCGTAAGCAATTGCTGCGGGCACCAGACAGGACTTTAAACAGGAGAAAGGATCATTTTTTTTACCCCAAATGAAAATAGCTTACAGCACCTGGCATTCCCAGGCGGTCTCCCATCCAGGTACTAACCAGGCCCGACCGTGCTTAGCTTCCGAGATCAGAAGAGATCGGGCGTGTTCGCAGTGGTGTGGCCGTAAGCAATTGCTCATGGCACCAGACAGGACTTTAAACAGGAGAAAGGATCATTTTTTTTACTCCAAATGAAAATAGATTACAGCACCTGGTATTCCCAGGCGGTCTCCCATCCAAGTACTAACCAGGCCCGACCGTGCTTAGCTTCCGATATCAGACGAGATCGGGCGTGTTCACGGTGGTGTGGCCGTAAGCAATTTCTCGTGGCACCAGACAGGACTTTAAACAGGAGAAAGGATGATTTTTTTTACCCCAAATGAAAATAGCTTACAGCACCTGGTATTCCCAGGCGGTCTCCCATCCAGGTACTAACCAGGCCCGACCGTGCTTAGCTTCCGAGATCAGACGAGATCGGGCGTGTTCGCAGTGGTGTGGCCGTAAGCAATTGCTCCTGGCACCAGACAGGACTTTAAACAGGAGAAAGGATCATTTTTTTTACCCCAAATGAAAATAGATTACAGCACCTGGTATTCCCAGGCGGTCCCCCATCCAAGTACTAACCAGGCCCGACCGTGCTAAGCTTCCGAGATCAGACGAGATCGGGCGTGTTCGCAGTGGTGTGGCCGTAAGCAATTTCTCCTGGCACCAGACAGGACTTTAAACAGGAGAAAGGATCATTTTTTTTACCCCAAATGAAAATAGCTTACAGCACCTGGTATTCCCAGGCGGTCTCCCATCCAGGTACTAACCAGGCCCGACCGTGCTTAGCTTCCGAGATCAGACGAGATCGGGCGTGTTCCCGGTGGTGTGGCCGTAAGCAATTTCTCCAGCACCTGGTATTCCCAGGCGGTCTCCCATCCAAGTACTAACCAGCCCCGACCGTGCTTAGCTTCCAAGATCAGACGAAATCGGGCGTGTTCACGGTGGTGTGGCCGTAAGCAATTGCTCCTGGCACCAGACAGGACTTTAAACAGGAGAAAGGATGATTTTTTTTACCCCAAAAGAAAATAGATTACAGCACCTGGTATTCCCAGGCGGTCTCCCATCCAAGTACTAACCAAGCCCGACCGTGCTTAGCTTCCGATATCAGACGAGATCGGGCATGTTCTCAGTGGTGTGGCCGTAAGCAATTGCTCCTGGCACCAGACAGGACTTTAAACAGGAGAAAGGATCATTTTTTTTTACCCCAAATGAAAAAAGATTACAGCACCTGGTATTCCCAGGCGGTCTCCCATTCAAGTCCTAACCAGGCCCGACTGTGCTTAGCTTCCGAGATCAGATGAGATCGGGCGTGTTCACGGTGGTGTGGCCGTAAACAATTGCTCCTGGCACCAGACAGGACTTTAAACAGGAGAAAGGATGATTTTTTTTACCACAAATGAAAATAGCTTACAGCACCTGGTATTCCCAGGCGGTCTCCCATCCAGGTACTAACCAGGCCCGACCTTGCTTAGCTTCCGAGATCAGACGAGATCGGGCGTGTTCACGGTGGTGTGGCTGTAAGCAATTTCTCGTGGCACCAGACAGGACTTTAAACAGGAGAAAGGATGATTTTTTTTACCCCAAATGAAAATAGCTTACAGCACCTGGTATTCCCAGGCGGTCTCCCATCCAGCTACTAACCAGGCCCAACCGTGCTTAGCTTCCGAGATCAGACGAGATCGGGCGTGTTCGCAGTGGTGTGGCCGTAAGCAATTGCTCCTGGCACCAGACAGGACTTTAAACAGGAGAAAGGATCATTTTTTTTACCCCAAATGAAAATAGATTACAGCACCTGGTATTCCCAGGCGGTCCCCCATCCAAGTACTAACCAGGCCCGACCGTGCTAAGCGTCCGAGATCAGACAAGATCGGGCGTGTTCGCAGTGGTGTGGCCGTAAGCAATTTCTCCTGGCACCAGACAGGACTTTAAACAGGAGAAAGGATCATTTTTTTTACCCCAAATGAAAATAGCTTACGCACCTGGTATTCCCAGGCGGTCTCCCATCCAGGTACTAACCAGGCCCGACCGTGCTTAGCTTCCGAGATCAGACGAGATCGGGCGTGTTCCCGGTGGTGTGGCCGTAAGCAATTTCTCCAGCACCTGGT
This sequence comes from Micromesistius poutassou, assembly GCF_964030765.1. NCBI lineage: Eukaryota > Metazoa > Chordata > Actinopteri > Gadiformes > Gadidae > Micromesistius > Micromesistius poutassou. The sequence continues at coordinate 29,763,404 of NC_140271.1, forward strand.
ATTCCCAGGCGGTCTCCCATCCAAGTACTAACCAGCCCCGACCGTGCTTAGCTCCCAAGATCAGACGAAATCGGGCGTGTTCACGGTGGTGTGGCCGTAAGCAATTGCTCCTGGCACCAGACAGGACTTTAAACAGGAGAAAGGATGATTTTTTTTACCCCAAATGAAAATAGATTACAGCACCTGGTATTCCCAGGCGGTCTCCCATCCAAGTACTAACCAAGCCCGACCGTGCTTAGCTTCCGAGATCAGACGAGATCGGGCGTGTTCACTGTGGTGTGGCCGTAAGCAATTGCTTCGGGCACCAGACAGGACTTTAAACAGGAGAAAGGATCATTTTTTTTACCCCAAATGAAAATAGCTTACAGCACCTGGTATTCCCAGGCGGTCTCCCATCCAGGTACTAACCAGGCCCGACCGTGCTTAGCTTCCGAGATCAGACGAGATCGGGCGTGTTCGCAGTGGTGTGGCCGTGAGCAATTGCTCCTGGCACCAGACAGGACTTTAAACAGGAGAAAGGATGATTTTTTTTACCCCAAATGAAAATAGCTTACAGCACCTGGTATTCCCAGGCGGTCTCCCATCCAGGTACTAACCAGGCCCGACCGTGCTTAGCTTCCGAGATCAGACGAGATCGGGCGTGTTCACGGTGGTGTGGCCGTAAGCAATTACTCCTGGCACCAGACAGGACTTCAAACCGGAGAAAGGATGATTTTTTTTACCCCAAATGAAAATAGCTTACAGCAACTGGTAGTCCCAGTCGGTCTCCCATCCAGGTGCTAACCAGGCCCGACCATGCTTAGCTTCCGAGATCAGACGAGATCGGGCGTGTTCTCAGTGGTGTGGCCGTAAGCAATTGCTCCTGGCACCAGACAGGACTTTAAACAGGAGAAAGGATCATTTTTTTTACCCCAAATGAAAATTGCTTACAGCACCTGGTATTCCCGGCGGTCTCCCATCC
>NC_140271.1:29771864-29819364 GCF_964030765.1 Micromesistius poutassou
TCCCAGGCGGTCTCCCATCCAGGTACTAACCAGGCCCGACCATGCTTAGCTTCCGAGATCAGACGAGATCGGGCGTGTTCGCAGTGGTGTGGCCGTAAGCAATTGCTCCTGGCACCAGACAGGACTTTAAACAGGAGAAAGGATCATTTTTTTTACCCCAAATGAAAATAGATTACAGCACCTGGTATTCCCAGGCGGTCTCCCATCCAAGTACTATCCAGGCCTGACCGTGCTTAGCTTCCGATATCAGACGAGATCGGGCGTGTTTTTTTTTTTTTTTTTTTTTTTTTTTCAACAGTACATAACATTTCATGCATCCTTTCCGTTATTCATTTTTAAACCAAAAAGGCGGACATCACCTGTTTCCATCATTAGAAAATTGCATTCCAAACCCTGTCCATGTCTCTGGCACCTGTAGGCCTGAAGAAATCTCATAGACACCATCTATGACCACAAAACTGGATCAAAAATAAACAATTACAAAATAGTTAGTCCACCTTCTGACCTTTACCGATCCCGCATCCTACAGGCCTCCATCTAAATAGATAGACCAGTATCACAACAAAAAAATAGTGCACAAACTGGTCTCAGCACCCCATAAGCAATACATTCAACCAAAACCAAAAATTAGCTTCTTATCCTCCCCAATTATAATGAAAGTGCTCCCTGCCACAAAACTCCTGAGGAAGTCTCCCATGCTAACATAACTATACAGAGTGCTCACATCTCTTTTCATCATGCACTGAAAAACATCCCACACATCAGCTGTCTTTTTCTCATAATGGGCCAAGTTTCTTCGCAGTTTGACTGCAAACCTTGCATGGCTCAGCACGTAGTTTAGAAGTGACACATTGCATTCATCCATCTTACCATTCACGCCAAACAACCACAACTCTCTCCATTCCATCTTCTTAACCCATTCCCCTTTCCAACATCGATTAATTAATTCCTTGACTTTCCCAAAATAAACTCTCAGTCCAGCACACTCAAAAAACTCATGCATACACGTTTCCACACCTACTTCACAAACATCACATTCTTTCCTCACATTCACATCAAACTTACTAATGACTAAATTGTTAAACACTCTATTGTGACGTAGTAGGAAATCAAAGTTCTCACATTCAACATTGTTCCACTTCACTCTGAGATTCATCCAGATTTTCCTCATATCCATATCGCTTTCACGCATCACTTTCTCCCATACTTTCTCCCCTGCTGGTCTTTTCCCTTCTTTACCCCGCAGACACTCGTATATCGTTTTAGTTTTCATACTCAACACACATACCCTTTTCTCACCTTCCTCAACGTACATTTCCACCTCCCCTCCCTTACTTGATCCACTCTCATTCTCAATCATACTCTTCCATTCTCTCGGCATCCCATTCTTTATTTTCTCCATTATTCCTTCTGCTGTACCCAACCACATTTCCTCCTCCCTCCCCCTTACCGCATCCATTATTGCCTGTGCCCTCATAAACCCTGGTACATATTCATATACAACATCCCTGATAGTCCTGATCCCCGCCCTCCAGATAACCCTGTTGTACAACGTTTCCCCTTCATGTGTTATTTGCGGATTCATAAATATTGGCTGTTGCCATACCTGCTGCACATTTTTACATCCATATTTGATCTTGCCGACAAACTCTCCCCATGCTACCAGCATCTCCTTATGAAACTCACTCACATCACCCAGCATTCCCCTCTTCTTTTGTATAAACACTCCACTCTCCCCACACCCTCCACATCTGTGCATAGCCTCTTTCAGAAAAAGCTTCCAGACATGATCTTTTGGGTTCTTTAGATACCTTAACATCATCTTCACCCTTAGTGCTCTCTTTTTCACCTCTAGGTTGACCAGCTTTAACCCACCGTCCTTGTAATCATTCTCCAAAACCTCCCTTGCAATTCTGACTCCCTTCCCTCCCCACAGAAACTCACTCACCATTCTCTCCACTTCCTTGCCCACTTTAACAGGCACATCCAACACATTCATTACATACACCAATTTGCTCATCACTAATCCATTCACTACAATAGTCTTCCCCTTTAATTTTAGACCTCTCATTTTCCAAAAACCCAGTGTTTTCTTTATACTATTCAATAATCCTTCATACTGCACATCTCTCCCTTCTTTATCTGCTATCCCTAAATTAACCCCTAACACCTTAAAATAGTCCTTCCTTTCCTTCATCTCAATCTCACACCTCTCAACCCTGTCTCCACCTACATACATTATTTCAGATTTCTCTATATTGACTTTGGCCCCCGAAGCCCTCCCATATTGTTCCACGCACCTCAACACTTCCCCTACACTTTCCCTATCTTTAACTGTGACTGTGGTGTCATCTGCGTATTGATATATCAGACTTGTGTTCCCATCTGGTAATCCTATGCCCCTAATGCCACCATTTTGTGCCAGGAGCGCCGCTAAGGGCTCTGCCGACAGTGAGTACAGCAGAGCCGACATCGGACACCCCTGCCTAACTGACCTCTCTAATCTAAAACTGTCTGTGATTATCCCGTTGACCTTAACCTTGCTAACTGCTCTATCATACATTATCTTAATCCACCCAATTAACCTATTCCCAAAACCCATAGCCTCCAACACCCTGTATAAATATTTGTGGTCTACTCTATCAAATGCTTTATTTAAGTCTAAACTCAAAACTATCCCTGTATTCTGTGCCTTCATGTGCTGTATGGTGTCCCTAATGCTACTAACTGTGTCTGCTATGTCCCTACCCGGTATGCTGTATGCCTGTGTGTTTCCCACCACCGTCCCTATAACCCCCTTGATCCTATTAGCTAACACCCGTGCCAGTATTTTATAATCATTGTTTAGCATACTCAGTGGCCTGTAATTCTCTAATCTGTCCCTATCCCCTTTCTTATAAATAATGCTAACTATTCCTATCATCATACTGTCTAACAACTCCCCCGTCTCCTCTATCTGCCTAAATACCCTATCTAGCACTGGCACTAACTCCTGTCTAAACTCTCTGTAAAACTCCCCTGTTATCCCATCTGTCCCTGGACTTTTGTTTCTTCCTAACCCTGCTATTGCTGCCTCTATTTCTCCTAGCCCTATCTCTCCCTCACAACTCTCTTTATCCGCTTCACTCAGTCTAGCTCTCACCTTATCTAAAACTAGTTCTAGGTCTCTATCATCCGTCTCTTCTTTCCTAAATAAATCAGTGTAAAATTCCTGCACCCTCTCAGCTATCCCTACAAAGTCTGTTATTATTTCCCCATCTCTCCCCACAACCTTCTCTAAGTAATTCCTTTCCTGTTTAGTTTTTTCTAATCCTAAAAAGTATTTTGTGCACTTTTCACCCTCTACTACGTACCTAGCCCTGCTCCTAACTATTGCCCCATTGCACCTTCTCTGTTCAATTTCCCCTAGTTCTCCTTTAATCCTTACGTATTCTTTTAAATCACTCTCTCCCACATCAGCACGAGCAGCCTCTCTATCTAACTCTTCCTTTAATCTTCTCTCCTTTTCGCACTCAAACCTTTTCCTATACCTGCTGTATCCTATGCTTGTCTTCTTTATTTCTGCCTTCACACTCTCCCACCACCCACCAATGTCTTCGTCATACATGCTTTCATCAATTCTCCTTCTCAAACATTCTCTCACTCTGTTTTTATATTTCTCATCCTTCAGCAATTCACTATTCAGACACCACACTCCTCCCCCCCTCCTCTGTATTGTGCTCACTATGCTGAACTTTAAAACCTTGTGATCGCTCAGTACTGTTGTGTTGTATTGTATTGTGCCTATCCTGTCCACCAAACCCCTTGTGCTCAGAATTAAATCTATCCGACTCTGTTTTAAAGTGCCTGCCACCATTTGTGTTCTTGAAAAAACCCTGCCCTCCGGATTCCTCTCTCTCCACACATCAAACATCTTTCTCTCCTTCATCAATTCTTTTAGCACAGCCCTTGATGAGTCGTTTCTATATTGCATGTTCACAGACACATCTAGCCTTCCACACCACACATTAAAGTCACCCACTACTATGCATTCTTCACCACACATTCTCCCCAGCTTTTGCAAAAAAGACCTTCTCTCCTTCTCCTCATTCGGCGCATACACATTCAGCAATCGACACATTTTACCCAAGTACTCAAAGGTAATTCCTATCACCCTCCCATCCCCATCATCCACACACTTCGTCACATTCTCAACCACTCCCCTTTTCACTAAAATTGCTACCCCTCTAGATTTAACACCACCATTATTCACATACATGTCCCCCATCCATTCTCTCTCAACCACTCTCATAACCTCCTCATCCCAATGTGTCTCTTGTAAACATATTATGTCAGCCTCACACACCATCAAGGTTTGCTGCCTCCTGTTCCTGTCCCTTAGCCCGTTAGCGTTAAGAGAAGATATTCTGATCATTAAAAGTATACATGAGAAGAGATTCCACACGTTATGTTCTTAATTCACACTTTTTTTCCCCTTATCTTCTCTCTCCTTCCTCCCCGATGGTCTTTTCCTATTTCCACCCACCACCTCCATGTTTTCCTCCCCTCTGTCTGATATATCCGAACCCACCCACCTCCTGCTTTCTGTCGTATCCGAAGCCCTCCACCCCCACTTATTCCCCCTTGCCTCCGACCTTCCCTCTCCCTGTCCCACCACAGTCATTCCACTCTTTTCCCCGTTCTTCTCCCCTCCTTTCGCTCCCTCACCCACGCTTCTCCGCTCCTCTCGTTCGTCCGTCCCTCTCACCGCACTGTCCACGCTGTAGCCGTTCTCCTCCCTTTCCTTCTCTCCTCCTGTCTCCGTTGTCTCTTCCGCTGCCGTCTCGTCCTCTGCCTCTTCATCCTGCTCCTCGTCCTCGTCCATCTCCTCTCCTTCCCCGCCGACTCCCACGCCACTTCCTTCCGAATCAGTCGCCTCCGCTCCGCTGCCGCCTTCTCCGCCCTCTCCTCTCGGTAGCTCCTCCTCCTCGTCGACGTCCGTCTCCCGGCCCCCGCCTTCTCCTCCTTGTCGCCTCTGTTCTCCGTCTGTGCCACATTCTCTTGCGTAGTGCCCCTGTCCATGGCACCTGTGGCATCTAAACTCCGGGCAGTCCCTCAGGATGTGCCCCGGTTGGATACACATCCTGCATACCCTCTCCTGTCTGTCATGAATCACCCGAAAGTACTGGGGACCCGTAGCTGTACTGAACTTTGTTGAGTACGGCAACGACCTGACCAAGTCATTGAACTTCACTTTTAAAAACCTGGTCCCGTCTGCAATGTTCGTGCCCGGCCACATTCTCCTTTTGATCGGTGAGGCAGCTGAGACCCCCCACCCCTGTAGCTTCAGCAAAACGTCATTGTCCGTGGTGTACGCCGGAAGCTCCAGGAATGACACCACCGTTTCGTCACTTGTGAGCTCTTTAGCGACTATCCTGACCCCTTTTATTTTGAAGCCATCCATGAGTTTATTTTTCCCGCTGAGATATCCCATTGTTAATTCATACTTCCTCATCCCGGTTTTACGGCATGCCATCAACTCCCCACACACCTCCCTCGTCGCTTTTAACAGCTCCATCACCGTTATTGTATCCTCACCGATCAGTTCCACACTCACGGTCAGTTCCTTCTCATACTTGTTATCTCCCGCCTCTTCTCCCCTCTGGTCTTTCTTTCCGCCATCTACTCCTTCCAAGCCTTTTCCGTTTCCATTTTCCGTTTCCATTATGTCCGTCCGTGTTATGTTCCTTCCCCAAACAAATGGGAGGATTATCTTCGCCCAAACAGTGCCTCACTGTTTGGGGGAGGTGTATCGAAGAAAATCAAAAAACAAACAGAAAAAAAGGCACTTAAGCACGCTTAGAGGTAGCACAAAAAACTGAACTGCTCTCTCTCTCTTCCTGCTTCCTGCTTGCGCACCTGAAACCAACTAGCTCCGACACTGTAGGGGGCGTCAGGGTGGTGTGGCCGTAAGCAATTGCTTCGGGCACCAGACAGGACTTTAAACGGGAGAAAGGATGATTTTTTTTACCCCAAATGAAAATAGCTTACAGCACCTTGTATTCCCAGGCGGTCTCCCATCCAGGTACTAACCAGTCCCGACCGTGCTTAGCTTCCGAGATCAGACAAGATCGGGAGTGTTCGCAGTGGTGTGGCCGTAAGCAATTGCTCCTGGCACCAGACAGGACTTTAAACAGGAGAAAGGATCATTTTTTTTACCCCAAATGAAAGTAGATCACAGCACCTGGTATTCCCAGGCGGTCTCCCATCCAAGTACTACCCAGGCCCGACCATGCTTAGCTTCGGAGATCAGACGAGATTGGGCGTGTTCACGGTGGTGTGGCCGTAAGCAATTGCTCCTGGCACCAGACAGGACTTTAAACAGGAGAAAGGATGATTTTTTTTACCCCAAATGAAAATAGATTACAGCACCTGGTATTCCCAGGCGGTCTCCCATCCAAGTACTAATCAGTCCCGACTGTGCTTAGCTTCCGAGATCAGACGGGATCGGGCGTGTTCACGGTGGTGTGGCCGTAAGCAATTGCTCCTGGCACCAGACAGGACTTTAAACAGGAGAAAGGATGATTTTTTTTACCCCAAATGAAAATAGCTTACAGCACCTGGTATTCCCAGGCGGTCTCCCATCCAGGTACTAACCAGGCCCGACCGTGCTTAGCTTCCGAGATCAGACAAGATCGGGCGTGTTCGCAGTGGTGTGGCCGTAAGCAATTGCTCCTGGCACCAGACAGGACTTTAAACAGGAGAAAGGATCATTTTTTTTACCCCAAATGAAAATAGATCACAGCACCTGGTATTCCCAGGCGGTCTCCCATCCAGGTACTAACCAGGCCCGACCGTGCTTAGCTTCCGAGATCAGACAAGATCGGGCGTGTTCGCAGTGGTGTGGCCGTAAGCAATTGCTCCTGGCACCAGACAGGACTTTAAACAGGAGAAAGGATCATTTTTTTTACCCCAAATGAAAATAGATCACAGCACCTGGTATTCCCAGGCGGTCTCCCATCCAAGTACTACCCAGGCCCGACCGTGCTTAGCTTCCGAGATCAGACGAGATCGGGCGTGTTCACGGTGGTGTGGCCGTAAGCAACTGCTCCTGGCACCAGACAGGACTTTAAACAGGAGAAAGGATCATTTTTTTTACCCCAAATGAAAATAGATTACAGCGCCTGGTATTCCCAGGCGGTCTCCCATCCAAGTACTATCCAGGCCTGACCGTGCTTAGCTTCCGATATCAGACGAGATCGAGCGTGTTCACGGTGGTGTGGCCGTAAGCAATTGCTTCGGGCACCAGACAGGACTTTAAACGGGAGAAAGGATGATTTTTTTTACCCCAAATGAAAATAGCTTACAGCACCTTGTATTCCCAGGCGGTCTCCCATCCAGGTACTAACCAGGCCCGACCGTGCTTAGCTTCCGAGATCAGACAAGATCGGGCGTGTTCGCAGTGGTGTGGCCGTAAGCAATTGCTCCTGGCACCAGACAGGACTTTAAACAGGAGAAAGGATCATTTTTTTTACCCCAAATGAAAATAGATCACAGCACCTGGTATTCCCAGGCGGTCTCCCATCCAAGTACTACCCAGGCCCGACCGTGCTAAGCTTCGGAGATCAGACGGGATCGGGCGTGTTCACGGTGGTGTGGCCGTAAGCAATTCCTCCTGGCACCAGACAGGACTTTAAACAGGAGAAAGGATGATTTTTTTTACCCCAAATGAAAATAGCTTACAGCACCTGGTATTCCCAGGCGGTCTCCCATCCAGGTACTAACCAGGCCCGACCGTGCTTAGCTTCCGAGATCCGACGAGATTGGGCGTGTTCGCAGTGGTGTGGCCGTAAGCAATTGCTCCTGGCACCAGACATGACTTTAAACAGGAGAACGGATCATTTTTTTTACCCCAAATGAAAATAGATTACAGCACCTGGTATTCCCAGGCGGTCTCCCATCCAAGTACTAACCAGGCCCGACCATGCTTAGCTTCCGAGATCAGACGAGATCGGGCGTGTTCCCGGTGGTGTGGCCGTAATCAATTGCTCCTGGCACCAGACAGGACTTTAAACAGGAGAAAGGATGATTTTTTTTACCCGAAATGAAAATAGCTTACAGCACCTGGTATTCCCAGGCGGTCTCCCATCCAGGTACTAACCATGCCCGACCGTGCTTAGCTTCCGAGATCAGACGAGATCGGGCGTGTTCGCAGTGGTGTGTCCGTGAGCAATTGCTCCTGGCACCAGACAGGACTTTAAACAGGAGAAAGGATGATTTTTTTTACCCCAAATGAAAATAGCTTACAGCACCTGGTATTCCCAGGCGGTCTCCCATCCAGTTACAAACCAGGCCCGACCGTGCTTAGCTTCCGAGATCAGACGAGATCGGGCGTGTTTGCAGTGGTGTGGCCGTTAGCAATTGCTCCTGGCACCAGACAGGACTTTAAACAGGAGAAAGGATCATTTTTTTTTACCCCAAATGAAAATAGATTACAGCACCTGGTATTGCCAGGCGGTCTCCCATCCAAGTACTATCCAGGCCTGACCGTGCTTACCTTCCGAGATCAGACGAGATCGGGCGTGTTCACTGTGGTGTGGCCGTAAGCAATTGCTTCGGGCACCAGACAGGACTTTAAACAGGAGAAAGGATGATTTTTTTTACCCCAAATGAACTTAGCTTACAGCACCTGGTATTCCCAGGCGGTCTCCCATCCAGGTACTAACCAGGCCCGACCGTGCTTAGCTTCCGAGATCATACGAGATCGGGCGTGTTCGCAGTGGTGTGTCCGTGAGCAATTGCTCCTGGCACCAGACAGGACTTTAAACAGGAGAAAGGATCATTTTTTTTACCCCAAATGAAAACAGATTACAGCACCTGGTGTTCCCAGGCGGTCTCCCATCCAAGTACTAACCAGGCCCGACCGTGCTTAGCTTCCGAGATCAGACGAGATCGGGCGTGTTAACGGTGGTGTGGCCGTAAGCAATTACTCCTGGCACCAGACAGGAGTTTAAACAGGAGAAAGGATGAATTTTTTTGCCCCAAATGAAAATAGCTTACAGCACCTGGTATTCCCAGGCGGTCTCCCATCCAGGTACTAACCAGGCCCGACCGTGCTTAGCTTCCGAGATCAGACGAGATCGGGCGTGTTCGCAGTGGTGTGGCCGTAAGCAATTGCTCCTGGCACCAGACAGGACTTTAAACAGGAGAAAGGATCATTTTTTTTTACCCCAAATGAAAATAGATTACAGCACCTGGTATTCCCAGGCGGTCTCCCATCCAAGTACTAACCAGGCCCGACCGTGCTTAGCTTCCGAGATCAGACGAGATCGGTCGTGTTCACGGTGGTGTGGCCGTAAGCAACTGCTCCTGGCACCAGACAGGACTTTAAACATGAGAAAGGATGATTTTTTTTACCCCAAATGAAAATAGCTTACAGCACTTGGTATTCCCAGGCGGTCTCCCATCCAGGTACTAACCAGGCCCGACCGTGCTTAGCTTCCGAGATCAGACGATATCGGGCGTGTTTGCAGTGGTGTGGCCGTAAACAATTGCTCATGGCACCAGACAGGACTTTAAACAGGAGAAATGATCTTTTTTTTTTACCCCAAATGAAAATAGATTACAGCACCTGGTATTGCCAGGCGGTCTCCCATCCAAGTGCTATCCAGGCCTGACCCTGCTTACCTTCCGAGATCAGACGAGATCGGGCGTGTTCACTGTGGTGTGGCCGTAAGCAATTGCTTCGGGCACCAGACAGGACTTTAAACAGGAGAAAGGATGATTTTTTTTACCCCAAATGAAAATAGCTCACAGCACCTGGTATTCCCAGGCGGTCTCCCATCCAGGTACTAACCAGGCCGACCGTGCTTAGCTTCCGAGATCAGACGAGATCGGGCGTGTTCGCAGTGGTGTGGCCGTAAGCAATTGCTCCTGGCACCAGACAGGACTTTAAACAGGAGAAAGGATGATTTTTTTTACCCCAAATGAAAATAGCTTACAGCACCTGGTATTCCCAGGCAGTCTCCCATCCAGGTACTAACCAGGCCCGACCGTGCTTAGCTTCCGAGATCAGACGAGATCGGGCGTGTTCGCAGTGGTGTGGCCGTGAGCAATTGCTCCTGGCACCAGACAGGACTTTAAACAGGAGAAAGGATCATTTTTTTTACCCCAAATGAAAACAGATTACAGCACCTGGTATTGCCAGGCGGTCTCCCATCCAAGTACTATCCAGGCCTGACTGTGCTTACCTTCCTAGATCAGACGAGATCGGGCGTGTTCACTGTGGTGTGGCCGTAAGCAATTGCTTCTGGCACCAGACAGGACTTTAAACAGGAGAAAGGATGATTTTTTTTACCCCAAATGAAAATAGATTACAGCACCTGGTATTCTCAGGCGGTCTCCCATCCAAGTACTAACCAGGCCCGACCGTGCTTAGCTTCCGAGATCAGACGAGATCGGTCGTGTTCACGGTGGTGTGGCCGTAAGCAACTGCTCCTGGCACCAGACAGGACTTTAAACAGGAGAAAGGATGATTTTTTTTACCCCAAATGAAAATAGCTTACAGCACTTGGTATTCCCAGGCGGTCTCCCATCCAGGTACTAACCGGGCCCGACCGTGCTTAGCTTCCGAGATCAGACGATATCGGGCGTGTTTGCAGTGGTGTGGCCGTAAGCAATTGCTCCTGGCACCAGACAGGACTTTAAACAGGAGAAAGGATCATTTTTTTTTACCCCAAATGAAAATAGATTACAGCACCTGGTATTGCCAGGCGGTCTCCCATCCAAGTACTATCCAGGCCTGACCGTGCTTACCTTCCGAGATCAGACGAGATCGGGCGTGTTCACTGTGGTGTGGCCGTAAGCAATTGCTTCGGGCACCAGACAGGACTTTAAACAGGAGAAAGGATGATTTTTTTTACCCCAAATGAAAATAGCTCACAGCACCTGGTATTCCCAGGCGGTCTCCCATCCAGGTACTAACCAGGCCGACCGTGCTTAGCTTCTGAGATCAGACGAGATCGGGCGTGTTGGCAGTGGTGTGGCCGTAAGCAATTGATCCTGGCACCAGACAGGACTTTAAACAGGAGAAAGGATGATTTTTTTTACCCCAAATGAAAATAGCTTACAGCACCTGGTATTCCCAGGCGGTCTCCCATCCAGGTACTAACCAGGCCCGACCGTGCTTAGCTTCCGAGATCAGACGAGATCGGGCGTGTTCGCAGTGGTGTGTCCGTGAGCAATTGCTCCTGGCACCAGACAGGACTTTAAACAGGAGAAAGGATCATTTTTTTTACCCCAAATGAAAACATATTACAGCACCTGGTGTTCCCAGGCGGTCTCCCATCCAAGTACTAACCAGGCCCGACCGTGCTTAGCTTCCGAGATCAGACGAGATCGGGCGTGTTAACGGTGGTGTGGCCGTAAGCAATTACTCCTGGCACCAGACAGGAGTTTAAACAGGAGAAAGGATGAATTTTTTTGCCCCAAATGAAAATAGCTTACAGCACCTGGTATTCCCAGGCGGTCTCCCATCCAAGTACTAACCAGGCCCGACCGTGCTTAGCTTCCGAGATCAGACGAGATCTGGCATGTTCATGGTGGTGTGGCCGTAAGCAATTGCTCCTGGCACCAGACAGGACTTTAAACAGGAGAAAGGATGATTTTTTTTACCCCAAATTAAATTCTCTTACCGCACCTGGTATTCCCAGGCGGTCTCCCATCCAAGTACTAAACAGGCTCGACCATGCTTAGCTTCCGAGATCAGACGAGATCGGGCGTGTTCACAGTGGTGTGCCCGTAAGCAATTGCTCCTGGCACCAGACAGGACTTTAAACAGGAGAAAGGATGATTTTTTTTTACCCCAAATTAAATTCTCTTACCGCACCTGGTATTCCCAGGCGGTCTCCCATCCAAGTACTAAACAGGCTCGACCATGCTTAGCTTCCGAGATCAGACGAGATCGTGCCTGTTCACGGTGGTGTGGCCGTAAGCAATTACTCCTGGCACCAGACAGGACTTTAAACAGGAGAAAGGATGATTTTTTTTACCCTAAATTAAATTCTCTTACCGCACCTGGTATTCCCAGGCGGTCTCCCATCCAAGTACTAAACAGGCTCGACCATGCTTAGCTTCCGAGATCAGACGAGATCGGCCGTGTTCGCAGTGGTGTGGCCGTAAGCAATTGCTCCTGGCACCAGACAGGACTTTAAACAGGAGAAAGGATCATTTTTTTTACCCCAAATGAAAATAGATTACAGCACCTGGTATTCCCAGGCGGTCTCCCATCCAAGTACTAACCAGGCCCGACCGTGCTGAGCTTCCGAGATCAGACGAGATCGGGCGTGTTCACGGTGGTGTGGCCTTAAGCAATTACTCCTGGCACCAGACAGGACTTTAAACAGGAGAAAGGATGATTTTTTTTACCCTAAATTAAATTCTCTTACCGCACCTGGTATTCCCAGGCGGTCTCCCATCCAAGTACTAAACAGGCTCGACCATGCTTAGCTTCCGAGATCAGACGAGATCGGGCGTGTTCACAGTGGTGTGCCCATAAGCAATTGCTCCTGGCACCAGACAGGACTTTAAACAGGAGAAAGGATGATTTTTTTTTACCCCAAATGAAAATAGCTTACAGCACCTGGTATTCCCAGGCGGTCTCCCATACAAGCACTAACCAGGCCCGGCCGTGCTTAGCTTCCGAGATCAGACGAGATCGGGCGTGTTCACGGTGGTGTGGCCTTAAGCAATTGCTCCTGGCACCAGACAGGACTTTAAACAGGAGAAAGGATGATTTTTTTTTACCCCAAATGAAAATAGCTAACAGCACCTGGTATTCCCAGGCGGTCTCCCATCCAAGTACTAACCAGGCCCGACCGTGCTTAGCTTCCGAGATCAGACGACATCGGGCGTGTTCACGGTGGTGTGGTCGTAAGTAATTGCTCCTGGCACCAGACAGGACTTTAAACAGAAGAAAGGATCATTTTTTTTACCCCAAATGAAAATCTCTTACCGCACCTGGTATTCCCAGGCGGTCTCCCATCCAAGTACTAACCAGGCTCGACCGTGCTTAGCTTCCGAGATCAGACGAGATCGGGCGTGTTCACGGTGGTGTGGCCGTAAGCAATTACTCCTGGCACCAGACAGGACTTTAAACAGGAGAAAGGATGATTTTTTTTTACCCCAAATGAAAATAACTTACTTCACCTGGTATTCCCAGGTAGTCTCCCATCCAAGTACTAACCAGGCCCGACCGTGCTTAGCTTCCGAGATCAGACGAGATCGGCCGTGTTCGCAGTGGTGTGGCCGTAAGCAATTGCTCCTGGCACCAGACAGGACTTTAAACAGGAGAAAGGATCATTTTTTTTACCCCAAATGAAAATAGATTACAGCACCTGGTATTCCCAGGCGGTCTCCAATCCAAGTACTAACCAGGCCCGACCGTGCTGAGCTCCCGAGATCAGACGAGATCGGGCGTGTTCACGGTGGTGTGGCCTTAAGCAATTACTCCTGGCACCAGACAGGACTTTAAACAGGAGAAAGGATGATTTTTTTTACCCCAAATGAAAATAGCTTACAGCACCTGGTATTCCCAGGCGGTCTCCCATCCAAGTACTAACCAGGCCCGACCGTGCTTAGCTTCCCAGATCAGACGTGTTCGCAGTGGGAACCGTACGCAGTTGTAAGTTCCCAGTTTTTCCGTACCAGTAGTAAGTTCCCAGTTGTAAGTTCCAAGTTGTAATTTCCCAGTTGTTCCGTCCCAGTCGTAATTTCCCAGTCGTTCCGTTCCGGTTGTAAGTTCCCAGTCGTAAGTTCCCATTTGTAAGTTCCAAGTTGTTCCGTCCCGGTTGTAAGTTCCCAGTCGTTCCGTTCCGGTTGTAAGTTCCCAGTTGTAAGTTCCCAGTCGTAAGTTCCCAGTCGTTCCGTCCCAGTTGTAACTTCCCAGTCGTAAATTACCGTTGTAATTTCCCAGTCGTAAGTTGTTCTGTCCCATGTTGTAAGTTCCCAGTTGTTCCGTTCCAGTTGTAAGTTCCCAGTCGTAAGTTCCCAGTTGTTCCGTCCCAGTTGTTCCGTCCCAGTTGTAAGTTCCCAGTTGTTCCGTCCCAGTCGTAAGTTCCCAGTTGTTCCGTCCCAGTTGTTCCGTCCCAGTCGTAAGTTCCCAGTTGTTCCGTCCCAGTTGTTCCAAGCGGTCTCCCATCCAAGTACTAACCAGGCCCGACCGTGCTTAGCTTCCAAGATCAGACGAGATCGAGCGTGTTCACGGTGGTGTGGCCATAAGCAATTACTCCTGGCACCAGACAGGACTTTAAACAGGAAAAAGGATCATCTTTTTTTACCCCATATGAAAATAGCTTACAGCACCTGGTATTCCCAGGCGGTCTCCCATCCAAGTACTAACCAGGCCTGACCGTGCTTAACTTCTGCGCTCTGACGAGATCGGGCCTGTTCACGGTGGTGTGGCCGTAAGCATTTCCTCCTGGCACCAGACAGGACGTTAAACAGGAGAAAGGATGATTTTTTTTTACCCCAAATTTAAATAGCTTACTTCACCTGGTATTCCCAGGCGGTCTCCCATCCAGGTACTAACCTGGCCTGACCGTGCTTAGCTTCCGAGATCAGACGAGATCGGTCGTGTTCGCAGTGGTGTGGCCGTAAGCAATTGCTCCTGGCACCAGACAGGACTTTAAACAGGAGAAAGGATCATTTTTTTTACCCCAAATGAAAATAGCTTACAGCACCTGGTATTCCCAGGCGGTCTCCCATCCAAGTACTAACCATGCCTGACCGTGCTTAACTTCTGCGCTCCGACGAGATCGGGCCTGTTCACGGTGGTGTGGCCGTAAGCATTTACTCGTGGCACCAGACAGGACTTTAAACATGAGAAAGGATGATTTTTTTTTACCACAATTGAAAATCTCTTAGCGCACCTGGTATTCCCAGGCGGTCTCCCATCCAAGTACTAACCAGGCCTGACCGTGCTTAACTTCTGCGCTCCGACGAGATCGGGCCTGTTCACGGTGGTGTGGCCGTAAGCATTTACTCGTGGCACCAGACAGGACTTTAAACATGAGAAAGGATGATTTTTTTTTACCCCAATAGAAAATCTCTTAGCGCACCTGGTATTCCCAGGCGGTCTCCCATCCAAGTACTAACCAGGCCCGACCGTGCTTAGCTTCCGAGATCAGACGAGATCGGGCGTGTTCACGGTGGTGTGGCCATAAGCAATTGATCCTGGCACCAGACAGGACTTTAAACAGGAGAAAGGATGATTTTTTTTACCCCAAATGAAAATAGCTTACAGCACCTGGTATTCCCAGGCGGTCTCCCATCCAAGTACTAACCATGCCCGACCGTGCTTAGCTTCCGAGATCAGACGAGATCGGGCGTGTTCGCAGTGTTGTGGCCGTAAGCAATTGCTCCTGGCACCAGACAGGACTTTAAACAGGAAAAAGGATCATCTTTTTTTACCCCATATGAAAATAGCTTACAGCACCTGGTATTCCCAGGCGGTCTCCCATCCAAGTACTAACCAGGCCTGACCGTGCTTAACTTCTGCGCTCTGACGAGATCGGGCCTGTTCACGGTGGTGTGGCCGTAAGCATTTCCTCCTGGCACCAGACAGGACGTTAAACAGGAGAAAGGATGATTTTTTTTTACCCCAAATGAAAATAGCTTACTTCACCTGGTATTCCCAGGCGGTCTCCCATCCAGGTACTAACCTGGCCTGACCGTGCTTAGCTTCCGAGATCAGACGAGATCGGTCGGGTTCGCAGTGGTGTGGCCGTAAGCAATTGCTCCTGGCACCAGACAGGACTTTAAACAGGAGAAAGGATCATTTTTTTTACCCCAAATGAAAAAAGCTTACAGCACCTGGTATTCCCAAGCGGTCTCCCATCCAAGTACTAACCAGGCCCGACCGTGCTTAGCTTCCGAGATCAGACGAGATTGGGCATGTTCACGGTGGGGTGGCCGTAAGCAATTACTCCTGGCACCAGACAGGACTTTAAACAGGAGAAAAGATTTTTTTTTTTACCCCAAATGAAAATCTCTTAGCGCACCTGGTATTCCCAGGCGGTCTCCCATCCAAGTACTAACCAGGCTCGACCTTGCTTAGCTTCCGAGATCAGACGAGATCGGGCGTGTTCACGGTGGTGTGGCCGTAAGCAATTGCTCCTGGCACCAGACAGGTCTTTAAACAGGAGAAAATATGATTTTTTTCATCCCAAATGAAAATAACTTACTTCACCTGGTATTCCCAGGCGGTCTCCCATCCAAGTACTAACCAGGCCCGACCGTGCTTAGCTTCGGAGATCAGACGAGATCGGGCGTGTTCACGGTGGTGTGGCCATAAGCCATTGCTCCTGGCACCAGACAGGACTTTAAACAGGAGAAAGGATGATTTTTTTTACCCCAAATGAAACTAGCTTACAGCACCAGGTATTCCCAGACGGTCTCCCATCCAAGTACTAACCAGGCCCGACCGTGCTTAGCTTCCGAGATCAGACGAGATCGGGCGTGTTCGCAGTGGTGTGGCCGTAAGCAATTGCTCCTGGCACCAGACAGGACTTTAAACAGGAGAAAGGATCATTTTTTTTTACCCCATATGAAAATAGCTTACAGCACCTGGTATTCCCAGGCGGTCTCCCATCCAAGTAATAACCAGGCCTGACCGTGCTTAACTTCTGCGCTCTGACGAGATCTGGCCTGTTCACGGTGGTGTGGCCGTAAGCTTTTCCTCCTGGCACCAGACAGGACGTTAAACAGGAGAAAGGATGTTTTTTTTTTAGCCCAATTGAAAATAGCTTACAGCACCTGGTATTCCCAGGCGGTCTCTCATCCAAGTACTAACCAGGCCCGACCGTGTTTAGCTTCCGAGAACAGACGAGATCGGGCGTATTCACGGTGGTGTGGCCGTAAGAAATTACTCCTGGCACCAGACAGGACTTTAAACAGGAGAAAGGATGATTTTTTTTTACCCCAAATGAAATAGCTTACTTCGCCTGGTATTCCCAGGCGGTCTCCCATCCAGGTACTAACCAGGCCCGACCGTGCTTAGCTTCCGAGATCAGACGAGATCGGGCATGTTCGCAGTGGTGTGGCCGTAAGCAATTGCTCCTGGCACCAGACAGGACTTTAAACAGGAGAAAGGATCATTTTTTTTACCCCAAATGAAAATAGCTTACAGCACCTGCTATTCCCAGGCGGTCTCCCATCCAAGTACTAACCAGCACGACCGTGCTTAGCTTCCGAGATCAGACGAGATCGGGCGTGTTCACTGTGGTGTGGCCGTAAGCAATTTCTCCTGGCACCAGACAGGACTTTAAACATGAGAAAGGATGATTTTTTTTTACCCCAAATGAAAATAGCTTACAGCACCTGGTATTCCCAGGCGGTCTCCCATCCAAGTACTAACCAGGTCCGACCGTGCTTAGCTTCCGAGATCAAATGAGATCGGGCGTGTTCATGGTGGTGTGGCCGTAAGCATTTGCTCCTGGCACCAGACAGGACTTTAAACAGGAGAAAGGATGATTTTTTTTACCCCAAATGAAAATAGCTTACAGCACCTGGTATTCCCAGGCGGTCTCCCATCCAAGCACCAACAAGGCCCGACCGTGTTTAGCTTCCGAGATCAGACGAGATTTGTCGTGTTCACGGTGGTGTGGCCGAAATCAATTACTCCTGGCACCAGACAGGACTTTAAACAGGAGAAAGGATGATTTTTTTTTACCCCATATGAAAATAGCTTACAGCACCTGGTATTCCCAGGCGGTCTCCCATCCAAGTACTAACCAGGCCTAACCGTGCTTAGCTTCCGCGCTCCGACGAGATCGGGCCTGTTCACAGTGGTGTGGCCGTAAGCAATTGCTCCTGGCACCAGACAGGACTTTAAACAGGAGAAAGGATGATTTTTTTTACCCCAAATGAAAATAGCTTACAGTACCTGGTATTCCCAGGCGGTCTCCCATCCTGGTACTAACCAGGCCCGACCGTGCTTAGCTTCCGAGATCAGACGAGATCGGGCGTGTTCGCAGTTGTGTGGCCGTAAGCAATTGCTCCTGGCACCAGACAGGACTTTAAACATGAGAAAGGATCATTTTTTTTACCCCAAATGAAAATAGATTACAGCACCTGGTATTCCCAGGCGGTCTCCCATCCAAGTACTAACCAGGCCCGACCGTGCTTAGCTTGCGAGATCAGACGAGATCGGGCGTGTTCACGGTGGTGTGGCCGTAAGCAAATGCTCCTGGCACCAGACAGGACTTTAAACAGGAGAAAGGATGATTTTTTTTACCCCAAATGAAAATAGCTTACAGCACCTGGTATTCCCAGGCGGTCTCCCATCCAGGTACTAACCAGGCCCGACCGTGCTTAGCTTCCGAGATCAGACGAGATCGGGCGTGTTCGCGGTGGTGTGGCCATAAGCAATTGCTCCTGGCACCAGACAGGACTTTAAACAGGAGAAAGGATCATTTTTTTTACCCCAAATGAAAATAGATTACAGCACCTGGTATTCCCAGGCGGTCTCCCATCCAAGTACTAACCAGGCTCGACCGTGCTTAGCTTCCGAGATCAGACGAGATCGGGCGTGTTCACGGTGGTGTGGCCGTAAGCAATTACTCCTGGCACCAGACAGGACTTTAAACAGGAGAAAGGATCATTTTTTTCACCCCAAATGAAAATAGCTTACAGCACCTGGTATTCCCAGGCGGTCTCTCATCCAAGTACTAACCAGGCCCGACCGTGCTTAGCTTCCGAGATCAGACGACATCGGGCGTATTCACGGTGGTGTGGCCGTAAGCAATTGCTCCTGGCACCAGACAGGACTTTAAACAGGAGAAAGGATGATCTTTTTTTACCCCAAATGAAAATAGCTTACAGCACCTGGTATTCCCAGGCGGTCTCCCATCCAAGTACTAACCAGGCCCGACCGTGCTTAGCTTCCGAGATCAGACGAGATCGGGCGTGTTCACGGTGGTGTGGCCATAAGCAATTGCTCCTGGCACCAGACAGGACTTTAAACAGGAGAAAGGATGATTTTTTTTTACCGCAAATGAAAATAGCTTACAGCACCTGGTACTCCCAGGCGGTCTGCCATCCAAGTACTAACCAGCACGACCATGCTTAGCTTCCGAGATCAGACGAGATCGGGCGTGTTCACTGTGGTGTGGCCGTAAGCAATTGCTCCTGGCAGCAGACAGGACTTTAAACAGGAGAAAGGATGATTTTTTTTACCCCAAATGAAAATAGCTTACAGCACCTGGTACTCCCAGGCGGTCTCCCATCCAAGTACTAACCAGGCCCGACCGTGCTTAGCTTCCGAGATCGGGCGTGTTCGCAGTGGTGTGGCCGTAAGCAATTGCTCCTGGAACAGACAGGACTTTAAACATGAGAAAAGATGATTTTTTTACCCCAAATGAAAATCTCTTACCGCACATGGTATTCCCAGGCGGTCTCCCATCCAAGTACTAAACAGGCTCGACCATGCTTAGCTTCCGAGATCAGACGAGATCGGGCGTGTTCACGGTGGTGTGGCCGTAAGCAACTACTCCTGGCACCAGACAGGACTTTAAACAGGAGAAAAGATGATTTTTTTTACCCCAAATGAAAATAACTTACTTCACCTGGTATTCCCAGGTGGTCTCCCATCCAAGTACTAACCAGGCCCGACCGTGCTAAGCTTCGGCGATCAGACGAAGTCGGGCGTGTTTACGGTGGTGTGGCCGTAATCAATTGCTCCTGGCACCAGACAGGACTTTAAACATGAGAAAGGATGATTTTTTTTTACCCCAAATGAAAAATGCTTACAGCACCTGGTATTCCCAGGCGGTCTCGCATCCAAGTACTAACCAGGCCCGACCGTGCTTAGCTTCCGAGATCAGACGAGATCGGGCGTGTTCACGGTGGTGTGGCCGTAAGCAATTGCTCCTGGCACCAGACAGGACTTTAAACAGGAGAAAGGATGATTTTTTTTACCCCAAATGAAAATAGCTTACAGCATCTGGTATTCCCAGGCGGTCTCCCATCCAAGTACTAACCAGGCCTGACCGTGCTTAGCTTCCGAGATCAGACGAGATCGGGCGTGTTCACGGTGGTGTGGCCGTAAGCAATTGCTCCTGGCACCAGACAGGACTTTAAACAGGAGAAAGGATGATTTTTTTTACCCCAAATGAAAATAGCTTACAGCACCTGGTATTCCCAGACGGTCTCCCATCCAAGTACTAACCAGGCCCGACCGTGCTTAGCTTCCGAGATCAGACGAGATCGGGCGTGTTCGCAGTGGTGTGGCCGTAAGCAATTGCTCCTGGCACCAGACAGGACTTTAAACAGGAGATAGGATCATTTTTTTTTACCCCATATGAAAATAGCTTACAGCACCTGGTATTCCCAGGCGGTCTCCCATCCAAGTAATAATCAGGCCTGACCGTGCTTAACTTCTGCGCTCTGACGAGATCGGGCCTGTTCACGGTGGTGTGGCCGTAAGCATTTCCGCTTGGCACCAGACAGGACGTTAAACAGGAGAAAGGATGATTTTTTTTTAGCCCAATTGAAAATAGCTTACAGCACCTGGTATTCCCAGGCGGTCTCTCATCCAAGTACTAACCAGGCCCGACCGTGCTTAGCTTCCGAGAACAGACGAGATCGGGCGTATTCACGGTGGTGTGGCCGTAAGAAATTACTCCTGGCACCAGACAGGACTTTAAACAGGAGAAAGGATGATTTTTTTTTACCCCAAATGAAATAGCTTACTTCACCTGGTATTCCCAGGCGGTCTCCCATCCAGGTACTAACCACGCCCGACCGTGCTTAGCTTCCGAGATCAGACGAGATCGGGCGTGTTCACGGTGGTGTGGCCGTTAGCAATTGCTCCTGGCACCAGACAGGACTTTAAACAGGAGAAAGGATGATTTTTTTTACCCCAAACGAAAATAGCTTACAGCACCTGGTATTCCCAGGCGGTCTCCCATCCAGGTACTACCCAGGCCCGACCGTGCTTAGCTTCCGAGATCAGACGAGATCGGGCGTGTTCGCAGTGGTGTGGCCGTAAGTAATTGCTCCTGGCACCAGACAGGACTTTAAACAGGAGAAAGGATCATTTTTTTTACCCCAAATGAAAATAGATTACAGCACCTGGTATTCCCAGGCGGTCTCCCATCCAAGTACAAACCAGGCCCTGACCGTGCTTAGCTTCCGAGATCAGACGAGATCGGGCGTGTTCACGGTGGTGTTGCCGTAAGCAATTGCTCCTGGCACCAGACAGGACTTTAAACAGGAGAAAGGATCATTTTTTTTACCCCAAATGAAAATAGATTACAGCACCTGGTATTCCCAGGCGGTCTCCCATCCAAGTACTAACCAGGCCCGACCGTGCTTAGCTTGCGAGATCAGACGAGATCGGGCGTGTTCACGGTGGTGTGGCCGTAAGCAAATGCTCCTGGCACCAGACAGGACTTTAAACAGGAGAAAGGATGATTTTTTTTTACCCCAAATGAAAATAGCTTACAGCACCTGGTATTCCCAGGCGGTCTCCCATCCAGGTACTAACCAGGCCCGACCGTGCTTAGCTTCCGAGATCAGACGAGATCGGGCGTGTTCGCGGTGGTGTGGCCATAAGCAATTGCTCCTGGCACCAGACAGGACTTTAAACAGGAGAAAGGATCATTTTTTTTACCCCAAATGAAAATAGATTACAGCACCTGGTATTCCCAGGCGGTCTCCCATCCAAGTACTAACCAGGCCCGACCGTGCTTAGCTTCCGAGATCAGACGAGATCGGACGTGTTCACGGTGGTGTGGCCGTAAGCAATTACTCCTGGCACCAGACAGGACTTTAAACAGGAGAAAGGATCATTTTTTTCACCCCAAATGAAAATAGCTTACAGCACCTGGTATTCCCAGGCGGTCTCTCATCCAAGTACTAACCAGGCCCGACCGTGCTTAGCTTTCGAGATCAGACGACATCGGGCGTGTTCACGGTGGTGTGGCCGTAAGCAATTGCTCCTGGCACCAGACAGGACTTTAAACAGGAGAAAGGATGATTTTTTTTACCCCAAATGAAAATAGCTTACAGCATCTGGTATTCCCAGGCGGTCTCCCATCCAAGTACTATCCAGGCCTGACCGTGCTTAACTTCTGCGCTCCGACGAGATCGGGCCTGTTCACGGTGGTGTGGCCGTAAGCATTTACTCCTGGCACCAGACAGGACTTTAAACATGAGAAAGGATGATTTTTTTTTACCCCAAATGAAAAATGCTGACAGCACCTGGTATTCCCAGGCGGTCTCCCATCCAAGTACTAACCAGGCCCGACCGTGCTTAGCTTCCGAGATCAGACGAGATCGGGTGTGTTCACGGTGGTGTGGCCGTAAGCAATTACTCCTGGCACCAGACAGGACTTTAAACAGGAGAAAGGATGATTTTTTTTACCCCAAATGAAAATAGATTACAGCACCTGGTATTCCCAGGCGGTCTCCCATCCAAGTACTAACCAGGCCTGACCGTGCTGAACTTCTGCGCTCCGACGAGATCGGACCTGTTCACGGTGGTGTGGCCGTAAGCATTTACTCGTGGCACCAGACAGGACTTTAAACATGAGAAAGGATGATTTTTTTTTACCCCAATTGAAAATCTCTTAGCGCACCTGGTATTCCCAGGCGGTCTCCCATCCAAGTAGTAACCAGGCCCGACCGTGCTTAGCTTCCGAGATCAGACGAGATCGGGCGTGTTCGCGGTGGTGTGGCCGTAAGCAATTGATCCTGGCACCAGACAGGACTTTAAACAGGAGAAAGGATGATTTTTTTTACCCCAAATGAAAATAGCTTACAGCACCTGGTATTCCCAGGCGGTCTCCCATCCAAGTACTAACCAGGCCCGACCGTGCTTAGCTTCCGAGATCAGACGAGATCGGGCGTGTTCGCAGTGGTGTGGCCGTAAGCAATTGCTCCTGGCACCAGACAGGACTTTAAACAGGAAAAAGGATCATCTTTTTTTACCCCATATGAAAATAGCTTACAGTACCTGGTATTCCCAGGCGGTCTCCCATCCAAGTACTAACCAGGCCTGACCGTGCTTAACTTCTGCGCTCTGACGAGATCGGGCCTGTTCACGGTGGTGTGGCCGTAAGCATTTCCTCCTGGCACCAGACAGGACGTTAAACAGGAGAAAGGATGATTTTTTTTTACCCCAAATGAAAATAGCTTACTTCACCTGGTATTCCCAGGCGGTCTCCCATCCAGGTACTAACCTGGCCTGACGGTGCTTAACTTCCGAGATCAGACGAGATCGGTCGTGTTCGCAGTGGTGTGGCCGTAAGCAATTGCTCCTGGCACCAGACAGGACTTTAAACAGGAGAAAGGATGATTTTTTTTTACCGCAAATGAAAATAGCTTACAGCACCTGGTATTCCCAGGCGGTCTGCCATCCAAGTACTAACCAGCACGACCATGCTTAGCCTCCGAGATCAGACGAGATCGGGCGTGTTCACTGTGGTGTGGCCGTAAGCAATTGCTCCTGGCACCAGACAGGACTTTAAACAGGAGAAAGGATGATTTTTTTTACCCCAAATGAAAATAGCTTACAGCACCTGGTACTCCCAGGCGGTCTCCCATCCAAGTACTAACCAGGCCCGACCGTGCTTAGCTTCCGAGATCGGGCATGTTCGCAGTGGTGTGGCCGTAAGCAATTGCTCCTGGCACCAGACAGGACTTTAAACATGAGAAAAGATGATTTTTTTACCCCAAATGAAAATCTCTTACCGCACATGGTATCCCCAGGCGGTCTCCCATCCAAGTACTAAACAGGCTCGACCATGCTTAGCTTCCGAGATCAGACGAGATCGGGCGTGTTCACGGTGGTGTGGCCGTAAGCAACTACTCCTGGCACCAGACAGGACTTTAAACAGGAGAAAAGATGATTTTTTTTACCCCAAATGAAAATAACTTACTTCACCTGGTATTCCCAGGTGGTCTCCCATCCAAGTACTAACCAGGCCCGACCGTGCTAAGCTTCGGCGATCAGACGAAGTCGGGCGTGTTTACGGTGGTGTGGCCGTAATCAATTGCTCCTGGCACCAGACAGGACTTTAAACATGAGAAAGGATGATTTTTTTTTACCCCAAATGAAAAATGCTTACAGCACCTGGTATTCCCAGGCGGTCTCGCATCCAAGTACTAACCAGGCCCGACCGTGCTTAGCTTCCGAGATCAGACGAGATCGGGCGTGTTCACGGTGGTGTGGCCGTAAGCAATTGCTCCTGGCACCAGACAGGACTTTAAACAGGAGAAAGGATGATTTTTTTTACCCCAAATGAAAATAGCTTACAGCATCTGGTATTCCCAGGCGGTCTCCCATCCAAGTACTATCCAGGCCTGACCGTGCTTAACTTCTGCGCTCCGACGAGATCGGGCCTGTTCACGGTGGTGTGGCCGTAAGCATTTACTCCTGGCACCAGACAGGACTTTAAACATGAGAAAGGATGATTTTTTTTTACCCCAAATGAAAAATGCTGACAGCACCTGGTATTCCCAGGCGGTCTCCCATCCAAGTACTAACCAGGCCCGACCGTGCTTAGCTTCCGAGATCAGACGAGATCGGGTGTGTTCACGGTGGTGTGGCCGTAAGCAATTACTCCTGGCACCAGACAGGACTTTAAACAGGAGAAAGGATGATTTTTTTTACCCCAAATGAAAATAGATTACAGCACCTGGTATTCCCAGGCGGTCTCCCATCCAAGTACTAACCAGGCCTGACCGTGCTGAACTTCTGCGCTCCGACGAGATCGGACCTGTTCACGGTGGTGTGGCCGTAAGCATTTACTCGTGGCACCAGACAGGACTTTAAACATGAGAAAGGATGATTTTTTTTTACCCCAATTGAAAATCTCTTAGCGCACCTGGTATTCCCAGGCGGTCTCCCATCCAAGTACTAACCAGGCCCGACCGTGCTTAGCTTCCGAGATCAGACGAGATCGGGCGTGTTCGCGGTGGTGTGGCCGTAAGCAATTGATCCTGGCACCAGACAGGACTTTAAACAGGAGAAAGGATGATTTTTTTTACCCCAAATGAAAATAGCTTACAGCACCTGGTATTCCCAGGCGGTCTCCCATCCAAGTACTAACCAGGCCCGACCGTGCTTAGCTTCCGAGATCAGACGAGATCGGGCGTGTTCGCAGTGGTGTGGCCGTAAGCAATTGCTCCTGGCACCAGACAGGACTTTAAACAGGAAAAAGGATCATCTTTTTTTACCCCATATGAAAATAGCTTACAGTACCTGGTATTCCCAGGCGGTCTCCCATCCAAGTACTAACCAGGCCTGACCGTGCTTAACTTCTGCGCTCTGACGAGATCGGGCCTGTTCACGGTGGTGTGGCCGTAAGCATTTCCTCCTGGCACCAGACAGGACGTTAAACAGGAGAAAGGATGATTTTTTTTTACCCCAAATGAAAATAGCTTACTTCACCTGGTATTCCCAGGCGGTCTCCCATCCAGGTACTAACCTGGCCTGACCGTGCTTAACTTCCGAGATCAGACGAGATCGGTCGTGTTCGCAGTGGTGTGGCCGTAAGCAATTGCTCCTGGCACCAGACAGGACTTTAAACAGGAGAA
Organism: Micromesistius poutassou; assembly: GCF_964030765.1. NCBI lineage: Eukaryota > Metazoa > Chordata > Actinopteri > Gadiformes > Gadidae > Micromesistius > Micromesistius poutassou. The sequence goes on from NC_140271.1 coordinate 29,797,443, forward strand.
AGGATCATTTTTTTTACCCCAAATGAAAATAGCTTACAGCACCTGGTAATCCCAAGCGGTCTCCCATCCAAGTACTAACCAGGCCCGACCGTGCTTAGCTTCCGAGATCAGACGAGATTGGGCATGTTCACGGTGGGGTGGCCGTAAGCAATTACTCCTGGCACCAGACAGGACTTTAAACAGGAGAAAAGATTTTTTTTTTTACCCCAAATGAAAATCTCTTAGCGCACCTGGTATTCCCAGGCGGTCTCCCATCCAAGTACTAACCAGGCTCGACCGTGCTTAGCTTCCGAGATCAGACGAGATCGGGCGTGTTCACGGTGGTGTGGCCGTAAGCAATTGCTCCTGGCACCAGACAGGTCTTTAAACAGGAGAAAATATGATTTTTTTCATCCCAAATGAAAATAACTTACTTCACCTGGTATTCCCAGGCGGTCTCCCATCCAAGTACTAACCAGGCCCGACCGTGCTTAGCTTCGGAGATCAGACGAGATCGGGCGTGTTCACGGTGGTGTGGCCATAAGCCATTACTCCTGGCACCAGACAGGACTTTAAACAGGAGAAAGGATGATTTTTTTTACCCCAAATGAAAATAGCTTACAGCACCTGGTATTCCCAGACGGTCTCCCATCCAAGTACTAACCAGGCCCGACCGTGCTTAGCTTCCGAGATCAGACGAGATCGGGCGTGTTCGCAGTGGTGTGGCCGTAAGCAATTGCTCCTGGCACCAGACAGGACTTTAAACAGGAGATAGGATCATTTTTTTTTACCCCATATGAAAATAGCTTACAGCACCTGGTATTCCCAGGCGGTCTCCCATCCAAGTAATAACCAGGCCTGACCGTGCTTAACTTCTGCGCTCTGACGAGATCGGGCCTGTTCACGGTGGTGTGGCCGTAAGCATTTCCTCCTGGCACCAGACAGGACGTTAAACAGGAGAAAGGATGATTTTTTTTTAGCCCAATTGAAAATAGCTTACAGCACCTGGTATTCCCAGGCGGTCTCTCATCCAAGTACTAACCAGGCCCGACCGTGCTTAGCTTCCGAGAACAGACGAGATCGGGCGTATTCACGGTGGTGTGGCCGTAAGAAATTACTCCTGGCACCAGACAGGACTTTAAACGGGAGAAAGGATGATTTTTTTTTACCCCAAATGAAATAGCTTACTTCACCTGGTATTCCCAGGCGGTCTCCCATCCAGGTACTAACCAGGCCCGACCGTGCTTAGCTTCCGAGATCAGACGAGATCGGGCGTGTTCACGGTGGTGTGGCCGTTAGCAATTGCTCCTGGCACCAGACAGGACTTTAAACAGGAGAAAGGATGATTTTTTTTACCCCAAATGAAAATAGCTTACAGCACCTGGTATTCCCAGGCGATCTCCCATCCAGGTACTACCCAGGCCCGACCGTGCTTAGCTTCCGAGATCAGACGAGATCGGGCCTGTTCACGGTGGTGTGGCCGTAAGCATTTACTCGTGGCACCAGACAGGACTTTAAACATGAGAAAGGATGATTTTTTTTTACCCCAATTGAAAATCTCTTAGCGCACCTGGTATTCCCAGGCGGTCTCCCATCCAAGTACTAACCAGGCCCGACCGTGCTTAGCTTCCGAGATCAGACGAGATCGGGCGTGTTCGCGGTGGTGTGGCCGTAAGCAATTGATCCTGGCACCAGACAGGACTTTAAACAGGAAAAAGGATCATCTTTTTTTACCCCATATGAAAATAGCTTACAGCACCTGGTATTCCCAGGCGGTCTCCCATCCAGGTACTACCCAGGCCCGACCGTGCTTAGCTTCCGAGATCAGACGAGATCGGGCGTGTTCGCAGTGGTGTGGCCGTAAGTAATTTCTCCTGGCACCAGACAGGACTTTAAACAGGAGAAAGGATCATTTTTTTTACCCCAAATGAAAATAGATTACAGCACCTGGTATTCCCAGGCGGTCTCCCATCCAAGTACAAACCAGGCCCTGACCGTGCTTAGCTTCCGAGATCAGACGAGATCGGGCGTGTTCACGGTGGTGTGGCCGTAAGCAATTGCTCCTGGCACCAGACAGGACTTTAAACAGGAGAAAGGATCATTTTTTTTACCCCAAATGAAAATAGATTACAGCACCTGGTATTCCCAGGCGGTCTCCCATCCAAGTACTAACCAGGCCCGACCGTACTTAGCTTCCGAGATCAGACGAGATCGGGCGTGTTCACGGTGGTGTGGCCGTAAGCAATTGCTCCTGGCACCAGACAGGACTTTAAACAGGAGAAAGGATCATTTTTTTTACCCCAAATGAAAATAGCTTACAGCACCTGGTATTCCCAGGCAGTCTCCCATCCAGGTACTAACCAGGCCCGACCGTGCTTAGCTTCCGAGATCAGACGAGATCGGGCGTGTTCACAGTGGTGTGGCCGTTAGCAATTGCTCCTGGCACCAGACAGGACTTTAAACAGGAGAAAGGATGATTTTTTTTACCCCAAATGAAAATAGCTTACAGTACCTGGTATTCCCAGGCGGTCTCCCATCCTGGTACTAACCAGGCCCGACCGTGCTTAGCTTCCGAGATCAGACGAGATCGGGCGTGTTCGCAGTGGTGTGGCCGTAAGCAATTGCTCCTGGCACCAGACAGGACTTTAAACAGGAGAAAGGATGATTTTTTTTACCCCAAATGAAAATAGCTTACAGCACCTGGTATTCCCAGGCGGTCTCTCATCCAAGTACTAACCAGGCCCGACCGTGCTTAGCTTCCGAGATCAGACGACATCGGGCGTGTTCACGGTGGTGTGGCCGTAAGCAATTGCTCCTGGCACCAGACAGGACTTTAAACAGGAGAAAGGATGATCTTTTTTTACCCCAAATGAAAATAGCTTACAGCACCTGGTAATCCCAGGCGGTCTGCCATCCAAGTACTAACCAGCACGACCATGCTTAGCTTCCGAGATCAGACGAGATCGGGCGTGTTCACTGTGGTGTGGCCGTAAGCAATTGCTCCTGGCACCAGACAGGACTTTAAACAGGAGAAAGGATGATTTTTTTTACCCCAAATGAAAATAGCTTACAGCACCTGGTACTCCCAGGCGGTCTCCCATCCAAGTACTAACCAGGCCCGACCGTGCTTAGCTTCCGAGATCGGGCGTGTTCGCAGTGGTGTGGCCGTAAGCAATTGCTCCTGGCACCAGACAGGACTTTAAACAGGAGAAAGGATGATTTTTTTTACCCCAAATGAAAATAGCTTACAGCACCTGGTATTCCCAGGCGGTCTCCCATCCAAGTACTAACCAGGCCTGACCGTGCTTAGCTTCCGCGCTCCGACGAGATCGGGCCTGTTCACAGTGGTGTGGCCGTAAGCATTTGCTCCTGGCACCAGACAGGACTTTAAACATGAGAAAAGGTGATTTTTTTTTACCCCAAATGAAAATCTCATACCGCACCTGGTATTCCCAGGCGGTCTCCCATCCAAGTACTAAACAGGTTCGACCATGCTTAGCTTCCGAGATCAGACGAGATCGGGCGTGTTCCCGGTGGTGTGGCCGTAAGCAATTGATCCTGGCACCAGACAGGACTTTAAACAGGAGAAAGGATCATTTTTTTTACCCCAAATGAAAATAGCTTAAAGCACCTGGTATTCCCAGGCGGTCTCCCATCCAAGTACTAACCAGGCCCGACCGTGCTTAGCTTCCGAGATCAGACAAGTTTGGGCGTGTTCACGGTGGGGTGGCCGTAAGCAATTACTGCTGGCACCAGACAGGACTTTAAACAGGAGAAAAGATCTTTTTTTTTTACCCCAAATGAAAATCTCTTAGCGCACCTTTTATTCCCAGGCTGTCTCCCATCCAAGTACTAACCAGGCTCGACCGTGCTTAGCTTCCGAGATCAGACGAGATCGGGCGTGTTCACGGTGGTGTGGCCGTAAGCAATTGCTCCTGGCACCAGACAGGTCTTTAAACAGGAGAAAAGATGATTTTTTTCATCCCAAATGAAAATAACTTACTTCACCTGGTATTCCCAGGCGGTCTCCCATCCAAGTACTAACCAGGCCCGACCGTGCTTAGCTTCCGAGATCAGACGAGATCGGGCGTGTTCACGGTGGTGTAGCCGTAAGCGATTTCTCCGGGCACCAGACAGGACTTTAAACAGGAGAAAGGATGATTTTTTTTACCCCAAATGAAAATAGCTTACAGCACCTGGTATTCCCAGGCGGTCTCCCATCCAGGTAGTAACCAGGCCCGACCGTGCTTAGCTTCCGAGATCAGACGAGATCGGGCGTGTTCGCAGTGGTGTGGCCGTAAGCAATTGCTCCTGGCACCAGACAGGACTTTAAACAGGAGAAAGGATGATTTTTTTTACCCCAAATGAAAATAGCTTACAGCACATGGTATTCCCAGGCGGTCTCCCATCCAGGTACTAACCAGGCCCGACCGTGCTTAGCTTCCGATATCAGACGAGATCGGGCGTGTTCGCAGTGGTGTGGCCGTAAGCAATTGCTCTTGGCACCAGACAGGACTTTAAACAGGAGAAAGGATCATTTTTTTTACCCCAAATGAAAATAGATTACAGCACCTGGTATTCCCAGGCGGTCTCCCATCCAAGTACTAACCAGGCCCGACCGTGTTTAGCATCTGAGATCAGACGAGATCGGGCGTGTTCACGGTGGTGTGGCCGTAAGCAATTCCTCCTGGCACCAGACAGGACTTTAAACAGGAGAAAGGATGATTTTTTTTACCCCAAATGAAAATAGATTACAGCACCTGGTATTCCCAGGCGGTCTCCCATCCAGGTACTAACCAGGCCCGACCGTGCTTAGCTTCCGAGATCAGACGAGATCGGGCGTGTTCGCAGTGGTGTGGCCGTAAGTAATTGCTCCTGGCACCAGACAGGACTTTAAACAGGAGAAAGGATCATTTTTTTTACCCCATATGAAAATAGATTACAGCACCTGGTATTCCCAGGCGGTCTCCCATCCAAGTACTAACCAGGCCCGACCGTGCTTAGCTTCCGAGATCAGACGAGATCGGGCGTGTTCGCAGTGGTGTGGCCGTAAGCAATTGTTCCTGGCAAAAAGACAGGACTTTAAACAGGAGAAAGGATGATTTTTTTTACCCCAAATGAAAATCTCTTAGCGCACCTTTTATTCCCAGGCTGTCTCCCATCCAAGTACTAACCAGGCTCGACCGTGCTTAGCTTCCGAGATCAGACGAGATCGGGCGTGTTCACGGTGGTGTGGCCGTAAGCAATTGCTCCTGGCACCAGACAGGTCTTTAAACAGGAGAAAAGATGATTTTTTTCATCCCAAATGAAAATAACTTACTTCACCTGGTATTCCCAGGCGGTCTCCCATCCAAGTACTAACCAGGCCCGACCGTGCTTAGCTTCCGAGATCAGACGAGATCGGGCGTGTTCACGGTGGTGTAGCCGTAAGCGATTGCTCCGGGCACCAGACAGGACTTTAAACAGGAGAAAGGATGATTTTTTTTACCCCAAATGAAAATAGCTTACAGCACCTGGTATTCCCAGGCGGTCTCCCATCCAAGTACTAACCAGGCCCGACCGTGCTTAGCTTCCGAGATCAGACGAGATCGGGCGTGTTCACGGTGGTGTAGCCGTAAGCGATTGCTCCGGGCACCAGACAGGACTTTAAACAGGAGAAAGGATGATTTTTTTTACCCCAAATGAAAATAGCTTACAGCACCTGGTATTCCCAGGCGGTCTCCCATCCAGGTAGTAACCAGGCCCGACCGTGCTTAGCTTCCGAGATCAGACGAGATCGGGCGTGTTCGCAGTGGTGTGGCCGTAAGCAATTGCTCCTGGCACCAGACAGGACTTTAAACAGGAGAAAGGATGATTTTTTTTACCCCAAATGAAAATAGCTTACAGCACATGGTATTCCCAGGCGGTCTCCCATCCAGGTACTAACCAGGCCCGACCGTGCTTAGCTTCCGATATCAGACGAGATCGGGCGTGTTCGCAGTGGTGTGGCCGTAAGCAATTGCTCTTGGCACCAGACAGGACTTTAAACAGGAGAAAGGATCATTTTTTTTACCCCAAATGAAAATAGATTACAGCACCTGGTATTCCCAGGCGGTCTCCCATCCAAGTACTAACCAGGCCCGACCGTGTTTAGCATCTGAGATCAGACGAGATCGGGCGTGTTCACGGTGGTGTGGCCGTAAGCAATTCCTCCTGGCACCAGACAGGACTTTAAACAGGAGAAAGGATGATTTTTTTTACCCCAAATGAAAATAGATTACAGCACCTGGTATTCCCAGGCGGTCTCCCATCCAGGTACTAACCAGGCCCGACCGTGCTTAGCTTCCGAGATCAGACGAGATCGGGCGTGTTCGCAGTGGTGTGGCCGTAAGTAATTGCTCCTGGCACCAGACAGGACTTTAAACAGGAGAAAGGATCATTTTTTTTACCCCATATGAAAATAGATTACAGCACCTGGTATTCCCAGGCGGTCTCCCATCCAAGTACTAACCAGGCCCGACCGTGCTTAGCTTCCGAGATCAGACGAGATCGGGCGTGTTCGCAGTGGTGTGGCCGTAAGCAATTGTTCCTGGCAAAAAGACAGGACTTTAAACAGGAGAAAGGATGATTTTTTTTACCCCAAATGAAAATAGCTTACAGCACCTGGTATTCCCAGGCGGTCTCCCATCCAGGTACTAACCAGGCCCGACCGTGCTTAGCTTCCGAGATCAGACGAGATCGGGCGTGTTCGCAGTGGTGTGGCCGTAAGCAATTCCTCCGGGCACCAGACAGGACTTTAAACAGGAGAAAGGATGATTTTTTTTACCCCAAATGAAATTAGATTACAGCACCTGATATTCCCAGGCAGTCTCCCATCCAAGCACTAACCAGGCCTGACCGTGCTTAGCTTCCGAGATCAGACGAGATCAGGCGTGTTCCCGGTGGTGTGGCCGTAAGCAATTGCTCCTGGCACCAGACAGGACTTTAAACAGGAGAAAGGATCATTTTTTTTACCCCAAATGAAAATAGCTTACGGCACCTGGTATTCCCAGGCGGTCTCCGATCCAAGTACTAACCAGGCCTGACCTTGCTTAGCTTCCGCGCTCCGACGAGATCGGGCCTGTTCACGGTGGTGTGGCCGTAAGCATTTGCTCCTGGCACCAGACAGGACTTTAAACAGGAGAAAAGATGATTTTTTTTACCCCAAATGAAAATCTCTTAGCTCACCTTTTATTCCCAGGCTGTCTCCCATCCAAGTACTAACCAGGCTCGACCGTGCTTAGCTTCCGAGATCAGACGATATCGGGCGTGTTCACTGTGGTGTGGCCGTAAGCAATTGCTCCTGGCACCAGACAGGTCTTTAAACAGGAGAAAAGATGATTTTTTTCATCCCAAATGAAAATAACTTACTTCACCTGGTATTCCCAGGCGGTCTCCCATCCAAGTACTAACCAGGCCCGACCGTGCTTAGCTTCGGATATCAGACGAGATCGGGCGTGTTCACTGTGGTGTGGCCCTAAGCAATTGCTCTTGGCACCAGACAGGACTTTAAACAGGAGAAAGGATGATTTTTTTTACCCCAAATGAAAATAGCTTACAGCACCTGGTATTCCCAGGCGGTCTCCCATCCAAGTACTAAACAGGCTCGACCATGCTTAGCTTCCGAGATCAGACGAGATCGGGCGTGTTCACGGTGGTGTGGCCGTAAGCATTCGCTCCTGGCACCAGACAGGACGATTTTTTTTTACCCCAAATGAAAATAGCTTACAGCACCTGGTATTCCCAGGCGGTCTCCCATCCAAGTACTAACCAGGCCCGACCGTGCTTCGCTTCCGAGATCAGACGAGATTGGGCGTGTTCGCAGTGGTAAGTTCCCAGTTGTTCCGTACCAGTAGTAAGTTCCCAGTTGTTCCGTCCCAGTCGTAAGTTCCCAGTTGTTCCGTACCAGTCGTAAGTTCCCAGTTGTAAGTTCCAAGTTGTATTTTCCCAGTCGTTCCGTTCCGGTTGTAAGTTCCCAGTTGTAAGTTGTAAGTTCCCAGTTGTTCCGTCCCGGTTGTAAGTTCCCAGTAGTAAGTTCCCAGTCGTTCCGTTCCGGTTGTAAGTTCCCAGTTGTTCCGTCCCAGTTGTAAGTTCCCAGTCGTAATTTCCCAGTCGTAAGTTCCCCGTTGTTCCGTCCCAGTTGTAAGTTCCCCGTAGTAAGTTCCCAGTTGTAATTTCCCAGTTGTAAGTTGTTCCGTCCAATGTTGTAAGTTCCCAGTTGTTCCGTCCCAGTTGTAAGTTCCCAGTCGTAAGTTCCCAGTTGTTCCGTTCCAGTTGTAAGTTCCCAGTCGTAAGTTCCCAGTTGTTCCGTTCCAGTCGTAAGTTCCCAGTATTTTCTGGGATTTTTTTCATCCCAAATGAAAATAACTTACTTCACCTGGTATTCCCAGGCGGTCTCCCATCCAAGTACTAACCAGGCCCGACCGTGCTTAGCTTCCGAGATCAGACGAGATCGGGCGTGTTCACGGTGGTGTAGCCGTAAGCGATTGCTCCGGGCACCAGACAGGACTTTAAACAGGAGAAAGGATGATTTTTTTTACCCCAAATGAAAATAGCTTACAGCACCTGGTATTCCCAGGCGGTCTCCCATCCAGGTAGTAACCAGGCCCGACCGTGCTTAGCTTCCGAGATCAGACGAGATCGGGCGTGTTCGCAGTGGTGTGGCCGTAAGCAATTGCTCCTGGCACCAGACAGGACTTTAAACAGGAGAAAGGATGATTTTTTTTACCCCAAATGAAAATAGCTTACAGCACATGGTATTCCCAGGCGGTCTCCCATCCAGGTACTAACCAGGCCCGACCGTGCTTAGCTTCCGATATCAGACGAGATCGGGCGTGTTCGCAGTGGTGTGGCCGTAAGCAATTGCTCTTGGCACCAGACAGGACTTTAAACAGGAGAAAGGATCATTTTTTTTACCCCAAATGAAAATAGATTACAGCACCTGGTATTCCCAGGCGGTCTCCCATCCAAGTACTAACCAGGCCCGACCGTGCTTAGCATCTGAGATCAGACGAGATCGGGCGTGTTCACGGTGGTGTGGCCGGAAGCAATTCCTCCTGGCACCAGACAGGACTTTAAACAGGAGAAAGGAAGATTTTTTTTACCCCAAATGAAAATAGATTACAGCACCTGGTATTCCCAGGCGGTCTCCCATCCAGGTACTAACCAGGCCCGACCGTGCTTAGCTTCCGAGATCAGACGAGATCGGGCGTGTTCGCAGTGGTGTGGCCGTAAGTAATTGCTCCTGGCACCAGACAGGACTTTAAACAGGAGAAAGGATCATTTTTTTTACCCCAAATGAAAATAGCTTACGGCACCTGGTATTCCCAGGCGTTCTCCGATCCAAGTACTAACCAGGCCTGACCTTGCTTAGCTTCCGCGCTCCGACGAGATCGGGCCTGTTCACGGTGGTGTGGCCGTAAGCATTTGCTCCTGGCACCAGACAGGACTTTAAACAGGAGAAAAGATGATTTTTTTTACCCCAAATGAAAATCTCTTAGCTCACCTTTTATTCCCAGGCTGTCTCCCATCCAAGTACTAACCAGGCTCGACCGTGCTTAGCTTCCGAGATCAGACGATATCGGGCGTGTTCACGGTGGTGTGGCCGTAAGCAATTGCTCCTGGCACCAGACAGGTCTTTAAACAGGAGAAAGGATGATTTTTTTTACCCCAAATGAAAATAGCTTACAGCACCTGGTATTCCCAGGCGGTCTCCCATCCAAGTACTAAACAGGCTCGACCATGCTTAGCTTCCGAGATCAGACGAGATCGGGCGTGTTCACGGTGGTGTGGCCGTAAGCATTCGCTCCTGGCACCAGACAGGACTTTAAACAGGAGAAAGGATGATTTTTTTTTACCCCAAATGAAAATAGCTTACAGCACCTGGTATTCCCAGGCGGTCTCCCATCCAAGCACTAACCAGGCCCGACCGTGCTTCGCTTCCGAGATCAGACGAGATTGGGCGTGTTCGCAGTGGTAAGTTCCCAGTTGTTCCGTACCAGTAGTAAGTTCCCAGTTGTTCCGTCCCAGTCGTAAGTTCCCAGTTGTTCCGTACCAGTCGTAAGTTCCCAGTTGTAAGTTCCAAGTTGTATTTTCCCAGTCGTTCCGTTCCGGTTGTAAGTTCCCAGTTGTAAGTTGTAAGTTCCCAGTTGTTCCGTCCCGGTTGTAAGTTCCCAGTAGTAAGTTCCCAGTCGTTCCGTTCCGGTTGTAAGTTCCCAGTTGTTCTGTCCCAGTTGTAAGTTCCCAGTCGTAAGTTCCCCGTTGTTCCGTCCCAGTTGTAAGTTCCCAGTTGTAATTTCCCAGTTGTAAGTTGTTCCGTCCCATGTTGTAAGTTCCCAGTTGTTCCGTCCCAGTTGTAAGTTCCCAGTCGTAAGTTCCCAGTTGTTCCGTTCCAGTTGTAAGTTCCCAGTCGTAAGTTCCCAGTTGTTCCGTTCCAGTCATAAGTTCCCAGTTGTTCCGTCCCAGTTGTAAGTTCCCAGTTGTTCCGCCCCAGTTGTAAGTTCCCAGTCGTTCCGTCCCAGTTGTAAGTTCCCAGTTGTTCCGTTCCAGTTGTAGGTTCCCAGTCGTAAGTTCCCAGTTGTTCCGTACCAGATGTAAGTTCCCAGTCGTAAGTTCCCAGTTGTTCCATAACAGTCGTAAGTTCCCAGTTGTAAGTTCCAAGTCGTTCCGTCCCATTTGTAAGTTCCCAGTCATAATTTCCAAGCGGTCTCCCAGCCAAGTACTAACCAGGCCCGACCGTGCTTAGCTTCGGAGATCAGACGAGATCGGGCGTGTTCACTGTGGTGTGGCCGTAAGCAATTGCTCCTGGCACCAGACAGGACTTTAAACAGGAAAAAGGATGATTTTTTTTACCCCAAATGAAAATAGCTTACAGCACCTGGTATTCCCAGGCGGTCACCCATCCAAGTACTAACCAGGCCCGACCGTGCTTAGCTTCCGAGACCAGACGAGATCGGGCGTGTTCACGGTGGGGTGGCCGTAAGCAATTCCTCCTGGCACCAGACAGGACTTTAAACAGGAGAAAGGATGATTTTTTTTACCCCAAATGAAAATATCTTACAGCACCTGGTATTCCCAGGCGGTCTCCCATCCAGGTACTAACCAGGCCCGACCGTGCTTAGCTTCCGAGATCAGACGATATCGGGCGTGTTCGCAGTGGTGTGGCCGTAAGCAATTGCTCCTGGCACCAGACAGGACTTTAAACAGGAGAAAGGATCATTTTTTTTACCCCAAATGAAAATAGCTTACAGCACCTGGTAATCCCAGGCGGTCTCCAATCCAAGAACTAACCAGGCCTGACCGTGCTTAGCTTCCGCGCTCCGACGAAATCGGGCCTGTTCACAGTGGTGTGGCCGTAAGCATTTGCTCCTGGCACCAGACAGGACTTTAAACATGAGAAAAGATGATTTTTTTTACCCCAAATGAAAATCTCTTACCGCACCTGGTATTCCCAGGCGGTCTCCCATCCAAGTACTAAACAGGCTCGACCATGCTTAGCTTCCGAGATCAGACGAGATCGGGCGTGTTCACGGTGGTGTGGCCGTAAGCAACTGCTCCTGGCACCAGACAGGACTTTAAACAGGAGAAAAGATGATTTTTTTTACCCCAAATGAAAATAACTTACTTCAGACAGGACTTTAAACAGGAGAAAGGATCATTTTTTTTACCCCAAATGAAAATAGCTTAAAGCACCTGGTATTCCCAGGCGGTCTCCCATCCAAGTACTAACCAGGCCCGACCGTGCTTAGCTTCCGAGATCAGACGAGATTGGGCGTGTTCACGGTGGGGTGGCCGTAAGCAATTACTCCTGGCACCAGACAGGACTTTAAACAGGAGAAAGGATGATTTTTTTTACCCCAAATGAAAATGTCTTACAGCACCTGGTATTCCCAGGCGGTCTCCCATCCAGGTACTAACCAGGCCCGACCGTGCTTAGCTTCCGAGATCAGACGAGATCGGGCGTGTTCGCAGTGGTGTGGCCGTAAGCAATTGCTCCTGGCACCAGACAGGACTTTAAACAGGAGAAAAGATGATTTTTTTTACCCCAAATGAAAATCTCTTAGCGCACCTTTCATTCCCAGGCTGTCTCCCATCCAAGTACTAACCAGGCTCGACCGTGCTTAGCTTCCGAGATCAGACGAGATCGGGCGTGTTCACGGTGGCGTGGCCGTAAGCAATTGCTCCTGGCACCAGACAGGTCTTTAAACAGGAGAAAAGATGATTTTTTTCATCCCAAATGAATATAACTTACTTCACCTGGTATTCCCAGGCGGTCTCCCATCCAAGTACTAACCAGGCCCGACCGTGCTTAGCTTCGGAGATCAGACGAGATCGGGCGTGTTCACTGTGGTGTGGCCGTAAGCAATTGCTCCTGGCACCAGACAGGACTTTAAACAGGAAAAAGGATGATTTTTTTTACCCCAAATGAAAATAGCTTACAGCACCTGGTATTCCCAGGCGGTCACCCATCCAAGTACTAACCAGGCCCGACCGTGCTTAGCTTCCGAGACCAGACGAGATCGGGCGTGTTCACGGTGGGGTGGCCGTAAGCAATTCCTCCTGGCACCAGACAGGACTTTAAACAGGAGAAAGGATGATTTTTTTTACCCCAAATGAAAATATCTTACAGCACCTGGTATTCCCAGGCGGTCTCCGATCCAGGTACTAACCAGGCCCGACCGTGCTTAGCTTCCGAGATCAGACGAGATCGGGCGTGTTCGCAGTGGTGTGGCCGTAAGCAATTGCTCCTGGCACCAGACAGGACTTTAAACAGGAGAAAGGATCATTTTTTTTACCCCAAATGAAAATAGCTTACAGCACCTGGTAATCCCAGGCGGTCTCCAATCCAAGAACTAACCAGGCCTGACCGTGCTTATCTTCCGCGCTCCGACGAGATCGGGCCTGTTCACAGTGGTGTGGCCATAAGCATTTGCTCCTGGCACCAGACAGGACTTTAAACATGAGAAAAGATGATTTTTTTTACCCCAAATGAAAATCTCTTACCGCACCTGGTATTCCCAGGCGGTCTCCCATCCAAGTACTAAACAGGCTCGACCATGCTTAGCTTCCGAGATCAGACGAGATCGGGCGTGTTCACGGTGGTGTGGCCGTAAGCAACTGCTCCTGGCACCAGACAGGACTTTAAACAGGAGAAAAGATGATTTTTTTTACCCCAAATGAAAATAACTTACTTCAGACAGGACTTTAAACAGGAGAAAGGATCATTTTTTTTACCCCAAATGAAAATAGCTTAAAGCACCTGGTATTCCCAGGCGGTCTCCCATCCAAGTACTAACCAGGCCCGACCGTGCTTAGCTTCCGAGATCAGACGAGATCGGGCGTGTTCGCAGTGGTGTGGCCGTAAGCAATTGCTCCTGGCACCAGACAGGACTTTAAACAGGAGAAAAGATGATTTTTTTTACCCCAAATGAAAATCTCTTAGCGCACCTTTCATTCCCAGGCTGTCTCCCATCCAAGTACTAACCAGGCTCGACCGTGCTTAGCTTCCGAGATCAGACGAGATCGGGCGTGTTCACGGTGGCGTGGCCGTAAGCAATTGCTCCTGGCACCAGACAGGTCTTTAAACAGGAGAAAAGATGATTTTTTTCATCCCAAATGAATATAACTTACTTCACCTGGTATTCCCAGGCGGTCTCCCATCCAAGTACTAACCAGGCCCGACCGTGCTTAGCTTCGGAGATCAGACGAGATCGGGCGTGTTCACTGTGGTGTGGCCGTAAGCAATTGCTCCTGGCACCAGACAGGACTTTAAACAGGAAAAAGGATGATTTTTTTTACCCCAAATGAAAATAGCTTACAGCACCTGGTATTCCCAGGCGGTCACCCATCCAAGTACTAACCAGGCCCGACCGTGCTTAGCTTCCGAGACCAGACGAGATCGGGCGTGTTCACGGTGGGGTGGCCGTAAGCAATTCCTCCTGGCACCAGACAGGACTTTAAACAGGAGAAAGGATGATTTTTTTTACCCCAAATGAAAATATCTTACAGCACCTGGTATTCCCAGGCGGTCTCCCATCCAGGTACTAACCAGGCCCGACCGTGCTTAGCTTCCGAGATCAGACGAGATCGGGCGTGTTCGCAGTGGTGTGGCCGTAAGCAATTGCTCCTGGCACCAGACAGGACTTTAAACAGGAGAAAGGATCATTTTTTTTACCCCAAATGAAAATAGCTTACAGCACCTGGTAATCCCAGGCGGTCTCTAATCCAAGAACTAACCAGGCCTGACCGTGCTTAGCTTCCGCGCTCCGACGAGATCGGGCCTGTTCACAGTGGTGTGGCCGTAAGCATTTGCTCCTGGCACCAGACAGGACTTTAAACATGAGAAAAGATGATTTTTTTTACCCCAAATGAAAATCTCTTACCGCACCTGGTATTCCCAGGCGGTCTCCCATCCAAGTACTAAACAGGCTCGACCATGCTTAGCTTCCGAGATCAGACGAGATCGGGCGTGTTCACGGTGGTGTGGCCGTAAGCAACTGCTCCTGGCACCAGACAGGACTTTAAACAGGAGAAAAGATGATTTTTTTTACCCCAAATGAAAATAACTTACTTCAGACAGGACTTTAAACAGGAGAAAGGATCATTTTTTTTACCCCAAATGAAAATAGATTACAGCACCTGGTATTCCCAGGCGGTCTCCCATCCAAGTACTAACCAGGCCCGACCGTGCTTAGCTTCCGAGATCAGACGAGATCGGGCGTGTTCACGGTGGTGTGGCCGTAAGCAATTGCTCCTGGCACCATATAACTTCCTTCGCTCTCCTAGCGAATCCCAAGATCATGTTAATGACCCCCCAATTCTTATACTTTTTATCCACTCCCAAAAGTACCGTCAACTCCCACCCACGATCCTCCCAGCAGTCTGTCACGCTGCATCCACCCAACAACCCCTTAATTTTCCCCCAGAAATCAACCAGCTCGCTACAGTATACCAATAAATGGTTCACGTCCTCATCATCATCCTCACACACCTTACACGTCCTCTCATACACTTCCCTATGCATTTGGTGCAGGACGATGCAAGTGAAGATTCTCCTGTGCCTAATCTTGAAATCAAGATCAAATATTGAGTGCAGTGTGTGCGGTATGCCAATGTACTTCCACAGAGTGTTGGATGTAATGCCTGGATATGTGTCTGTCCATTTACTTTCGCATGTGGGTTTCTGTACTCTATGTGTCAATGCCTGCTTATACCAAATTTTTGTTGTGACATCAGTAATGGCGTGTGTTTCCCCCCCCCGGCACAGGGAAATCCTCACCGCATCGTCCTGCCCAACCCTATTTCTAAATCCATCCCCCCATTCACTCATCACACACTCTTCCACTCTCTCCAAAACCTTCACAATTATTCCCTTTCTATACGTTATCCCCTTCCCTCTTACAATTCTTAATACTCTTTCTTTGTCCCACCTTCCTCCCCTGTCAACCAAGTCACCCACCCTCTCCAACCCTGCCCTCTCAAGGGCCACACACTTAATGACCCCCCCCCCCTCCCTGTTTGAAATATGGGCTGGAGAGGAAGGGTAGCCGTAATACAGACGCTCTTGACTTGCACACCAGTGAAGTCTCTCCAAACAGCAGGAACCACGCATTGAGCACCTCCTGGAAGAACCGTGGCAGATGTATGAAAACAACCGGGCTATGGGCCCGCAGTAGGTTGTCCTCATTTCTGAGGCCAAAACTGCTCAGCCAGTGCATGAAGTGGTTCTTCCAGTCCACCTCCCGACTTGGGTCTCTAAATTTGCCTATCAATTTAGTTCTTAAAGCAGTTCTTTTTGCGAGTACGTCCATCAATCCTAGCCCACCCTGATCTTTAGCCCCTATAAGTGTCCTATGAGCAATGCTCGCAGCCTTGCTGCGCCAAATGAAGTCTTTAACGACTTTCGCTATACTTTGTTCTGCCCAAGCCGGAAGCGCACAGGTGCTCAACGCATGGTTCACCTGTGACAACACTAGAGCGTTTGTGACGGCCACCCTTCCCCTCAACAGCAACCCTCTGGCCCTCCACATACCAAGGGTCTTTTGAATTTTATTTATAACTTCCCTCCAAGTTGCGTCATCACATTCATCCTCATTTCTCCCCACATACACACCTAGCACTTTTCTTTTATCCTCCACTATTCTGAACCCCCACTTGTTGTTTAAATTTTTGTTTCTGCCCATACCCATTATTTCCGACTTTTGCATATTAATTTTTGACCCAGATGCTCTTTCATATGTTTTTATATGTTTTAGCACTAAGTCTATATCCTCTTCTTTTTTAACCATTATATTTACATCATCCGCGTACTGCGTTAACCTTATGTTCTGCTTACCTATTCCACACACCCTTTTATCTCCTGATATCAGTGCCGCCAACGGCTCTGCCACCAAACTATATAGCAGCGCCGACATCGGGCAACCCTGTCTCACTGATCTATTTATTTCAAAAGTTTCAGTTAGTTCTCCGTTACATTTTATTTTACTCCTCGCTCCCTCATATAACAATCCCACCCACCCTCTTAACTTAGTCCCAAAACCAAACCTATCTAAGACCCTCCCCAAAAAACTATGGTCAACCCTGTCAAAAGCTTTGTTCAAATCAATCCCCAGCCACAATCCCCCCTCCCCTTCCATATCTCTGATCACTTGTTTTACTGTTAGAATTGAATCCCCAATATCCCTCCCCGGTATACTGTAAGTCTGTGTTTTGTCTATTAGTGTCCCTACTACCTCCCTGATCCGGTTTGCTATTATTTTTGCTATTATTTTGTAGTCGGTGTTTAACAGGCTGATGGGCCTATAATTATCCAAATTCCTCACATCCCCTTTGTTTTTAAAGAAGATGGTGATCACCCCTATGTTCATACTCTCTGGAATACAGCCCGTTTTATCAATATATTTACATAATTTTCCCATAATTGGTACCAGTATGTCCTTGAATTCCCCATAAAATTCAGCCGTCAGTCCATCGCTACCCGGACTCCTGTTTTTATTTAGCCCTTCAATGGCACATTTTATCTCATTTTCAGAAAACTCACAATCACACCATTCTTTATCTTCCACACTCAGGGTTTTCTTTAACGCCGCTAGGGCCTCATCTACACAGCACTCATCACACTCATCCTTCTTAAATAAGTTTTCATAATAGCTCCTCACTACTTTTAATATTTCATCACTCTCTTTTATTACTTTACCATTATTATCTAATATTTCTTTTATCTCTGTTTTGTTCTGTTTTTGTTTTTCTAGGCCCAGAAAAAAGGCCGTGCTTTTCTCCCCCTCATACATGTACTGTATCCTGCTCCTTATTGCAGCCCCCCTGCATTTTGCCACTTCTAAAGCGCTTAGTTTTTCTTTTAAATCCACATATTTTTCTGTACATCCATTTCCATCATCATCTAATATTTTAATTTCTTCATTTAGTTGTTTTCTCTGATTTTCTCCCTCTTTATCCTCTCTCCTTCTTTTCTCTATACCATACCTGATGCATTTATTCTTAATTCTTACTTTTACGCTCTCCCACCACACATTCATACTCGCATCCCCATTCCATTCATCCATCACTCTCTTCAAAAACACTCTCATACTCCTTTTAAACTCAATATCACTCAAAGAGCTGGCGTTAAAGCACCAGGACCCCCTGTTAAAACTCCCTTCCCTCCCTCCCACTACCAACTTAATCCCTGCATGATCACTCCACGTATTATTTACATATTCCACATCCCTTATAATTTTAACATTTCTGCTCGACACCAGAGCCAGATCTATTCTGCTTTGCTTTAATTTGTTTAAAACCATTTGCCTTCTAGAAAAGGTCCTCTCCCAGGGATGCAGGACTCGCCAGATGTCAATTAGTTGGTTATTTTCCATCATTTCTTTTAAAGTGCGTCTACTGCTATCCCCTATGAATACATTATTCCTTGAAGCGTCTTTGCTAGTCAAAATAATATTAAAATCCCCCATGATCACACTGTTTGCATTGCACCACACATTCACACTTAGCAAGAAGGCTTTTCTTTCCTTCTCCACATTGGGCGCATGCACATTAATCAATCTCAATTCCCTCCCCTCATAGCAACAATCTATAACTAACACCCTCCCCTCTGAATCCCCATAAACAAAATTAATCCCCGTTACTTTTGATCCTCTAAAACAAAAAGCAACTCCCCTGGCCCTGGGAGTCCCGTGTGAAACATAAATTTGGCCTTTAAAATATTTTTTACTCTTTTCGAGTATGTCATCGTCCCATTTCGTTTCTTGCAGGCACAAAATGTCCGCATTTAAGTCCAGCACAGCTTGCCTTTTTAGTTCAGTACGCAGACCGTTTGCATTTAAAGAAATAATAACTAAGGCCATAAACAAAAATACTTTAAGAGAAACCAACCAAAAAAAAGCCAGCAAACCCATAAAACGTCATTAATTACTTATTTCTTTTTCTTTCGATTCCCCACCTTCTTTTGATTGAGAGACACTCTTTTTTGTGCTCTTACCAACTCCTTTTCAAAGTCCATGTCACTTCCCGAGCTCCCCCCCCTCATAGTATCTTCACCCGCCTCTCTAACCTCCACATTATTATTTTCCACACTTTCCCCATTATTATACAGTCTTTGCACAGTTTTCACCCCACCCCCCCCCTCAACTCTTACCCCATCCCGCTGTCCACCTCCGCTTTTCCCTCCTGTGTCCCTCCGACGCTGTGGCAATGCCCCGCTCTGTCCTCCCGGCAGGCTCCAAGCTTCCAGCTGGCTGGAGTTGAGCTCCTCTCCTACAAACGTAGGGGATTCCTCCCCTCCGGAGATGCTGTCTCTGTCCCTGCTCACCTCCATCTCCTCCTTCTCTCCGTCCTCGTCCTCCTCCTTCTCCTCGCCGCCGCTGCTGCCCGACTCTCCTGAGCCGTCGCTGTCCTCCTCCACCTCCTCCACTGCTGGGCAGACGCAGTCTCTCTCCCTCCGTCGGCACGTCCGACATCTGGCCACCACCGTTGCGCACTCCCGTGCGTAGTGCCCCTGGCTCCCGCAGTTATGACATGTGAAGTCCGGGCACTCCCTGAGAATGTGACCAGGCTGCATACAGTTTCTACACACCTTCATTTGACAATCGTGTATAACCCTGAAGAATTCGCTTCCAGTCGCCGTGTTGAACTTGGTAGAATAAGGCAGGGATTGCACGAGCTCATTGAATTTGACCCGTACAATCCTCGTGCCGTCAGCGATATTCGTGCCTGGCCACATCCTCCTCTTGATGGGCGAGAGTGCCCGGACTCCCCACCCACACAGTTTATCACTTATCTCCTCATCTGAGATATATGCAGGCAGGTTTAAAAAGGACACCACCAGTTCGTCATTGCATAGTTCTTTTGCCACAATTCTTGTATTTCGGACTTTGAATCCGTCAAGCAGACGCTCCTTCCCTCTGTCCCCGCACACCGTCACCTCCAGCTTCCCCAGCGCCAGCACGCGACACGCTCTTATTTCTCCACAAACAACAGCCATAGCCTTCATCAATTCTCCCACTGGCACAACTTCCCCACACTGCTCTACGCAGACCGTGAGCTTCTTCTCATATTTTAGCTCACTCTTTCCTGGCTTCTTCTCCGTTGCTGCTTCCCCTCCAGCCTCCTGCTCTCGCCTGCCGTCTGCCTCCTCGCCACCTCTCTCTCCTCCATTTCCTCCTTCTCTCCTTTCTCCTCCCGCCTCCTTTGCCATACTCCTTCCTCCTTGCCTCCCGCCAGCTTCTTCTTTCTTTCTCCCGACCTCCTCCACCTCCTGCTCCGCTCCGTTTTCCGTCCTTCCAGCTTGCCGCCCGCCTGTCCTCATCTCGGCCGGTGGCTTCGCCGAAGCTAGGCCCCGCACCATTCTCACTCGCACGGACAAAAAAAGCTAGAAACTGAAAAAGAAACAACTTAGGGTGATCCCCCAGCAGTCTATGACTGCGGGGGGACGAAAAAAACTACAAAAAATGGGTTTGAAAACGATACACTAGCACTCCAAAAAACGGGACAAACAAACCACCATGTGTCTTTCCCACACTTCCTACAAAGCACACTCCGAAACACTAGGTGGCGTGTTCACGGTGGTGTGGCCGTAAGCAATTACTCCTGGCACCAGACAGGACTTTAAACAGGAGAAAGGATGATTTTTTTTACCCCAAATGAAAACATCTTACAGCACCTGGTATTCCCAGGCAGCCTCCCATCCAGGTACTAACCAGGCCCGACCGTGCTTAGCTTCTGAGATCAGACGAGATCGGGCGTGTTCGCAGTGGTGTGACCGTAAGCAATTGCTCCTGGCACCAGACAGGACTTTAAACAGGAGAAAGGATCATTTTTTTTACCCCAAATGAAAATAGAATACAGCACCTGGTATTCCCAGGCGGTCTCCCATCCAAGTACTAACCAGGCCCGACCGTGCTTAGCTTCCGAGAGCAGACGAGATCGGGCGTGTTCACGGTGGTGTGGCCGTAAGCAATTGCTCCTGGCACCAGACAGGACTTTAAACAGGAGAAAGGATGATTTTTTTTACCCCAAAAGAAATTAGATTACAGCACCTGGTATTCCCAGGCGGTCTCCCATCCAAGTACTAACCAGGCCCGACCGTGCTTAGCTTCCGAGATCAGACGAGATCGGGCGTGTTCACGGTGGTGTGGCCGTAAGCGATTGCTCCTGGCACCAGACAGGACTTTAAAAAGGAGAAAGGATGATTTTTTTTACCCCAAATGAAAATAGCTTACAGCACCTGGTATTCCCAGGCGGTCTCCCATCCAGGTACTAACCAGGCCCGACCGTGCTTAGCTTCCGAGATCAGACGCGATCGGGCGTGTTCGCAGTGGTGTGGCTGTAAGTAATTGCTCCTGGCACCAGACAGGACTTTAAACAGGAGAAAGGATCATTTTTTTTACCCCAAATGAAAATAGATTACAGCACCTGGTATTCCCAGGCGGTCTCCCATCCAAGTACTAACCAGGCCCGACCGTGCTTAGCTTGCGAGATCAGACGAGATCGGGCGTGTTCACGGTGGTGTGGCCGTAAGCAATTGCTCCTGGCACCAGACAGGACTTTAAACAGGAGAAAGGATGATTTTTTTTACCCCAAATGAAAACAGCTTACAGCACCTGGTATTCCCAGGCGGTCTCCCATCCAGGTACTAACCAGGCCCGACCGTGCTTAGCTTCCGAGATCAGACGCGATCGGGCGTGTTCGCAGTGGTGTGGCTGTAAGTAATTGCTCCTGGCACCAGACAGGACTTTAAACAGGAGAAAGGATCATTTTTTTTACCCCAAATGAAAATAGATTACAGCACCTGGTATTCCCAGGCTGTCTCCCATCCAAGTACTAACCAGGCCCGACCGTGCTTAGCTTCCGAGATCAGACGAGATCGGGCGTGTTCGCAGTGGTGTGGCCGTAAGCATTTGCTCCTGGCACCAGACAGGACTTTAAACATGAGAAAGGATCATTTTTTTTACCCCAAATGAAAATAGATTACAGCACCTGGTATTCCCAGGCGGTCTCCCATCCAAGTACTAACCAGGCCCGACCGTGCTTAGCTTGCGAGATCAGACGAGATCGGGCGTGTTCACGGTGGTGTGGCCGTAAGCAATTGCTCCTGGCACCAGACAGGACTTTAAACAGGAGAAAGGATGATTTTTTTTACCCCAAATGAAAACAGCTTACAGCACCTGGTATTCCCAGGCGGTCTCCCATCCAGGTACTAACCAGGCCCGACCGTGCTTAGCTTCCGAGATCAGACGAGATCGGGCGTGTTCGCAGTGGTGTGGCCGTGAGCAATTACTCCTGGCAGCAGACAGGACTTTAAACAGGAGAAAGGATGATTTTTTTTTACCCCAAATGAAAAAAGATTACAGCACCTGGTATTCCCAGGCGGTCTCCCATCCAAGTACTAACCAGGCCCGACCGTGCTTAGCTTCCG
>NC_140271.1:29836864-29896864 GCF_964030765.1 Micromesistius poutassou
TCAGACGAGATCAGGCGTGTTCGCAGTGGTGTGGCCGTAAGCAATTTCTCCTGGCACCAGACAGGACTTTAAACAGGAGAAAGGATGATTTTTTTTACCCCAATTGAAAATAGCAAACAGCACCTGGTATTCCCAGGCGGTCTCCCATCCAGGTACTAACCAGGCCCGACCGTGCTTAGCTTCCGAGATCAGACGAGATCGGGCGTGTTCGCAGTGGTGTGGCCGTAAGCAATTGCTCCTGGCACCAGACAGGACTTTAAACAGGAGAAAGGATGATTTTTTTTGCTCCAAATGAAAATAGCTTACAGCACCTGGTATTCCCAGGCGGTCTCCCATCCAAGTACTAACCAGGCCCGACTGTGCTTAGCTTCCGAGATCAGACGAGATCGGGCGTGTTCGCAGTGGTGTGTCCGTAAGCAATTGCTCCTGGCACCAGACAGGACTTTAAACAGGAGAAAGGATGATTTTTTTTACCCCAAATGAAAATAGCTTACAGCACCTGGTATTCCCAGGCATTCTCCCATCCAGGTACTAACCAGGCCCGACCGTGCTTAGCTTCCGAGATCAGACGAGATCGGGCGTGTTCGCAGTGGTGTGGCCGTAAGCAATTGCTCCTGGCACCAGACAGGACTTTAAACAGGTGAAAGGATCATTTTTTTTACCTCAAATGAAAATAGAATACAGCACCTGGTATTCCCAGGCATTCTCCCATCCAGGTACTAACCAGGCCCGACCGTGCTTAGCTTCCGAGATCAGACGAGATCGGGCGTGTTCGCAGTGGTGTGGCCGTAAGCAATTGCTCCTGGCACCAGACAGGACTTTAAACAGGTGAAAGGATCATTTTTTTTACCTCAAATGAAAATAGAATACAGCACCTGGTATTCCCAGGCGGTCACCCATCCAGGTACTAACCAGGCCCGACCGTGCTTAGCTTCCGAGATCAGACGAGATCGGGCGTTTTCACGGTGGTGTGGCCGTAAGCAATTGCTCCTGGCACCAGACAGGACTTTAAACAGGAGAAAGGATCATTTGTTTTACCCCAAATGAAAATAGATTACAGCACCTGGTATTCCCAGGCGGTCGCCCATCCAAGTACTAACCATGCCCGACCGTGCTTAGCTTCCGAGATCAGACGAGATCGGGCGTGTTCGCAGTGGTGTGGCCGTAAGCAATTGCTCCTGGCACCAGACAGGACTTTAAACAGGTGAAAGGATCATTTTTTTTACCCCAAATGAAAATAGAATACAGCACCTGGTATTCCCAGGCGGTCTCCCATCCAAGTACTAACCAGGCCCGACCGTGCTTAGCTTCCGAGATCAGACGAGATCGGGCGTGTTCACGGTGGTGTGGCCGTAAGCAATTGCTCCTAGCACCAGACAGGACTTTAAACAGGAGAAAGGATGATTTTTTTTACCCCAAATGAAAATAGCTTACAGCACCTGGTATTCCCAGGCGGTCTCCCATCCAGGTACTAACCAGGCCCGACCGTGCTTAGCTTCCGTGATCAGACGAGATCGGGCGTTTCCACGGTGGTGTGGCCGTAAGCAAATGCTCCTGGCACCAGACAGGACTTTAAACAGGAGAAAGGATCATTTTTTTTACCCCAAATGAAAATAGCTTACAGCACCTGGTATTCCCAGGCGGTCTCCCATCCAGGTACTCACCAGGCCCGACCGTGCTTAGCTTCCGAGATCAATCGAGATCGGGCGTGTTCGCAGTGGTGTGGCCGTAAGCAATTGCTCCTGGCACCAGACAGGACTTTAAACAGGAGAAAGGATCATTTTTTTTACCCCAAATGAAAATAGCTTACAGCACCTGGTATTCCCAGGCGGTCTCCCATCCAGGTACTAACCAGGCCCGACCGTGCTTAGCTTCCGAGATCAATCGAGATCGGGC
Source organism: Micromesistius poutassou (assembly GCF_964030765.1). NCBI lineage: Eukaryota > Metazoa > Chordata > Actinopteri > Gadiformes > Gadidae > Micromesistius > Micromesistius poutassou. The sequence goes on from NC_140271.1 coordinate 29,838,761, forward strand.
GTGTTTGCAGTGGTGTGGCCGTAAGCAATTGCTCCTGGCACCAGACAGGACTTTAAACAGGAGAAAGGATCATTTTTTTTACCCCAAATGAAAATAGATTACAGCACCTGGCATTCCCAGGCGGTCTCCCATCCAAGTACTAACCAGGCCCGACCGTGCTTAGCTTCCGAGATCAGACGAGATCGGGCGTGTTCACGGTGGTGTGGCCGTAAGCAATTGCTCCTGGCACCAGACAGGACTTTAAACAGGAGAAAGGATAATTTTTTTTAACCCATATGAAAATAGCTTACAGCACCTGGTATTCCCAGGCGGTCTCCCATCCTGGTACTAACCAGGCCCGACCTTGCTTAGCTTCCGAGATCAGACGAGATCGGGCGTGTTCACGGTGGTGTGGCCGTAAGCATTTACTCCTGGCACTAGACAGGACTTTAAACAGGAGAAAGGATGATTTTTTTTTACCCCAAATGAAAATAGCTTACTGCACCTGGTATTCCAAGGCGGTCTCCCATCCAGGTACTAACCAGGCCCGACCGTGCTTAGCTTCCGAGATCAGACGAGATCGGGCTTGTTCGCAGTGGTGTGGCCGTAAGCAATTGCTCCTGGCACCAGACAGGACTTTAAACAGGAGAAAGGATCATTTTTTTTACCCCAAATGAAAATAGATTACAGCACCTGGTATTCCCAGGCGGTCTCCCATCCAAGTACTAAGCAGGCGCGACCGTGCTTAGCTTCCGAGATCAGACGAGATCGGGCGTTTTCACGGTTGTGTGGCCGTAAGAAATTGCTCCTGGCACCAGACAGGACTTTAAACAGGAGAAAGGATGATTTTTTTTACCCCAAATGAAAATAGCTTACAGCACCTGGTATTCCCAGGCGGTCTCCCATCCAGGTACTAACCAGGCCCGACCGTGCTTAGCTTGCGAGATCAGACGAGATCGGGCTTGTTCACGGTGGTGTGGACGTAAGCAATTGCTCCTGGCACCATACAGGACTTTAAACAGGAGAAAGGATGATTTTTTTTACCCCAAATGAAAATAGCTTACAGCACCTGGTATTCCCAGGCGGTCTCCCATCCAGGTACTAACCAGGCCCGACCGTGCTTAGCTTCCGAGATCAGACGAGATCTGGCGTGTTCGCAGTGGTGTGGCCGTAAGCAATTGCTCCTGGCACCAGACAGGACTTTAAACAGGAGAAAGGATGATTTTTTTTACCCCAAATGAAAATAGCTCACAGCACCTGGTATTCCCAGGCGGTCTCCCATCCAGGTACTAACCAGGCCCGACCGAGCTTAGCTTCCGAGATCAGACGAGATCGGGTGTGTTCGCAGTGGTGTGGCCGTAAGCAATTGCTCCTGGCACCAGACAGGACTTTAAACAGGAGAAAGGATGAATTTTTTTACCCCAAATGAAAATAGATTACAGCACCTGGTATTCCCAGGCGGTCTCCCATCCAGGTACTAACCAGGCCCGACCGTGCTTAGCTTCCGAGATCAGACGAGATCGGGCGTGTTCGCAGTGGTGTGGCCGTAAGCAACTGCTCCTGGCACCAGACAGGACTTTAAACAGGAGAAAGGATCATTTTTTTTACCCCAAATGAAAATAGCTTACAGCACCTGGTATTCCCAGGCGGTCACCCATCCAGGTACTAACCAGGCCCGACCGTGCTTAGCTTCCGAGATCAGACGATATCGGGCGTGTTCGCAGTGGTGTGGCCGTAAGCAATTGCTCCTGGCACCAGACAGGACTTTAAACAGGAGAAAGGATGATTTTTTTTACCCCAAATGAAAATAGCTTACAGCACCTGGTATTCCCAGGCGGTCTCCCATCCAGGTACTAACCAGGCCCGACCGTGCTTAGCTTCCGAGATCAGACGAGATCGGGCGTGTTCGCAGTGGTGTGGCCGTAAGCAATTGCTCCTGGCACCAGACAGGACTTTAAACAGGAGAAAGGATCATTTTTTTTACCCCAAATGAAAATAGCTTACAGCACCTGGTATTCCCAGGCGGTCTCCCATCCAGGTACTAACCAGGCCCGACCGTGCTCAGCTTCCGAGATCAGACGAGATCGGGCGTGTTCACGGTGGTGTGGCCGTAAGCAATTACTCCTGGCACCAGACAGGACTTTAAACAGGAGAAAGGATGAATTTTTTTGCCCCAAATGAAAATAGCTTACAGCACCTGGTATTCCCAGGCGGTCTCCCATCCAGGTACTAACCAGGCCCGACCGTGCTTAGCTTCCGAGATCAGACGAGATCGGGCGTGTTCGCAGTGGTGTGGCCGTAAGCAATTGCTCCTGGCACCAGACAGGACTTTAAACAGGAGAAAGGATGATTTTTTTTACCCCAAATGAAAGTAGCTTACAGCACCTGGTATTCCCAGGCAGTCTCCCATCCAGGTACTAACCAGGCCCGACCATGCTTAGCTTCCGAGATCAGACGAGATCGGGCGTGTTAACGGTGGTGTGGCCGTAAGCAATTGCTCCTGGAAACAGACAGGACTTTAAACAGGAGAAAGGATGATTTTTTTTACCCCAAATGAAAATAGATTACAGCACCTGGTATTCCCAGGCGGTCTCCCATCCAGGTACTAACCAGGCCCGACCGTGCTTAGCTTCCGAGATCAGACGAGATCGGGCGTGTTCGCAGTGGTGTGGCCGTAAGAAATTGCTCCTGGCACCAGACAGGACTTTAAACAGGAGAAAGGATCATTTTTTTTACCCCAAATGAAAATTGATTACAGCACCTGGTATTCCCAGGCGGTCTCCCATCGAAGTACTATCCAGACCTGACCCTGCTTAGCTTCCGATATCAGACGAGATCGGGCGTGTTCACGGTGGTGTGGCCGTAAGCAATTGATCGGGCACCAGACAGGACTTTAAACAGGAGAAAGGATGATTTTTTTTACCCCAAATGAAAATAGCTTACAGCACCTGGTATTCCCAGGCGGTCTCCCATCCAGGTACTAACCAGGCCCGACCGTGCTTAGCTTCCGAGATCAGACGAGATCGGGCGTGTTCGCAGTGGTGTGCCCGTAAGCAATTGATCCTGGCACCAGACATGACTTTAAACAGGAGAACGGATCATTTTTTTTACCCCAAATGAAAATAGATTACATCACCTGGTATTCCCAGGCGGTCTCCCATCCAAGTACTAACCAGGCCCGACCGTGCTGAGCTTCCGAGATCAGATGAGATCGGGCGTGTTCACGGTGGTGTGGCCGTAAGCAATTGCTCTTGGCACCAGACAGGACTTTAAACAGGAGAAAGGATGATTTTTTTTACCCCAAATGAAAATAGCTTACAGCACCTTGTATTCCCAGGCGGTCTCCCATCCAGGTACTAACCAGGCCCGACCGTGCTTAGCTTCCGAGATCAGACGAGATTGTGCGTGTTCGCAGTTGTGGGGCCGTAAGCAATTGCTCCTGGCACCAGACAGGACTTTAAACAGGAGAAAGGATGATTTTTTTTACCCCAAATGAAAATAGCTTACAGCACCTGGTATTCCCAGGCGGTCTCCCATCCAGGTACTAACCAGGCCAGACCGTGCTTAGCTTCCGAGATCAGACGATATCGGGCGTGTTCGCAGTGGTGTGGCCGTAAGCAATTGCTCCTGGCACCAGACAGGACTTTAAACAGGAGAAAGGATGATTTTTTTTTACCCCAAATGAAAATAGCTTACAGCACCTGGTATTCCCAGGCGGTCTCCCATCCAGGTACTAACCAGGCCCGACCGTGCTTAGCTTCCGAGATCAGATGAGATCGGGCGTGTTCGCAGTGGTGTGGCCGTAAGCAATTGCTCCTGGCACCAGACAGGACTTTAAACAGGAGAAAGGATCATTTTTTTTACCCCAAATGAAAATAGCTTACAGCACCTGGTATTCCCAGGCGGTCTCCCATCCAGGTACTAACCAGGCCCGACCGTGCTTAGCTTCCGAGATCAGACGAGATCGGGGGTGTTCGCAGTGGTGTGGCCGTAAGCAATTGCTCCTGGCACCAGACAGGACTTTAAACAGGAGAAAGGATCTTTTTTTTTTCCCCAAATGAAAATAGATTACAGCACCTAGTATTCCCAGGCGGTCTCCCATCCAAGTACTATCCAGGCCTGACCCTGCTTAGCTTCAGATATCAGACGAGATCGGGCGTGTTCACGGTGGTGTGGCCGTAAGCAATTGCTTCGGGCACCAGACAGGACTTTAAACAGGAGAAAGGATGATTTTTTTTACCCCAAATGAAAATAGCTTACAGCACCTGGTATTCCCAGGCGGTCTCCCATCCAGGTACTAACCAGGCCCGACAGTGCTTAGCTTCCGAGATCAGACAAGATCGGGCGTGTTCGCAGTGGTGTGGCCGTAAGCAATTGCTCCTGGCACCAGACAGGACTTTAAACAGGAGAACGGATCATTTTTTTTACCCCAAATGAAAATAGATTACAGCACCTGGTATTCCCAGGCGGTCTCCCATCCAAGTACTAACCAGGCCCGACCGAGATTAGCTTCCGAGATCAGATGAGATCGGGCGTGTTCACGGTGGTGTGGCCGTAAGCAATTGCTCTTGGCACCAGACAGGACTTTAAACAGGAGAAAGGATGATTTTTTTTACCCCAAATGAAAATAGCTTACAGCACCTGGTATTCCCAGGCGGTCTCCCATCCAGGTACTAACCAGGCCCGACCGTGCTTAGCTTCCGAGATCAGACGAGATCGGGCGTGTTCGCAGTGGTGTGGCCGTAAGCAATTGCTCCTGGCACCAGACAGGACTTTAAACAGGAGAAAGGATCATTTTTTTTACCCCAAATGAAAATAGCTTACAGCACCTGGTATTCCCAGGCGGTCTCCCATCCAGGTACTAACCAGGCCCGACCGTGCTTAGCTTCCGAGATCAGACGAGATCGGGCGTGTTTGCAGTGGTGTGGCCGTAAGCAATTGCTCCTGGCACCAGACAGGACTTTAAACAGGAGAAAGGATCATTTTTTTTTACCCCAAATGAAAATAGATTACAGCACCTGGTATTGCCAGGCGGTCTCCCATCCAAGTACTATCCAGGCCTGACCGTGCTTACCTTCCGAGATCAGACGAGATCGGGCGTGTTCACTGTGGTGTGGCCGTAAGCAATTGCTTCTGGCACCAGACAGGACTTTAAACAGGAGAAAGGATGATTTTTTTTACCCCAAATGAAAATAGCTTACAGCACCTGGTATTCCCAGGCGGTCTCCCATCCAGGTACTAACCAGGCCCGACCGTGCTTAGCTTCCGAGATCAGACGGGATCGGGCGTGTTCGCAGTGGTGTGGCCGTAAGCAATTGCTCCTGGCACCAGACAGGACTTTAAACAGGAGAAAGGATGATTTTTTTTACCCCAAATGAAAATAGCTTACAGCACCTGGTATTCCCAGGCGGTCTCCCTTCCAGGTACTAACCAGGCCCGACCGTGCTTAGCTTCCGAGATCAGACGAGATCGGGCGTGTTCGCAGTGGTGTGGCCGTAAGCAATTGCTCCTGGCACCAGACAGGACTTTAAACAGGAGAAAGGATCATTTTTTTTTACCCCAAATGAAAATAGATTACAGCACCTGGTATTCCCAGCCGGTCTCCCATCCAAGTACTAACCAGGCCCGACCGTGCTTAGCTTCCGAGATCAGACGATATCGGGCGTGTTCGCAGTGGTGTGGCCGTAAGCAATTGCTCCTGGCACCAGACAGGACTTTAAACAGGAGAAAGGATGATTTTTTTTACCCCAAATAAAAATAGCTTACAGCACCTGGTATTCCCAGGCGGTCTCCCATCCAGGTACTAACCAGGCCCGACCGAGATTAGCTTCCGAGATCAGACGAGATCGGGCGTGTTCACGGTGGTGTGGCCGTAAGCAATTACTCCTGGCACCAGACAGGACTTTAAACAGGAGAAAGGATGAATTTTTTTGCCCCAAATGAAAATAGCGTACAGCACCTGGTATTCCCAGACGGTCTCCCATCCAGGTACTAACCAGGCCCGACCGTGCTTAGCTTCCGAGATCAGACGAGATCGGGCGTGTTCGCAGTGGTGTGGCCGTAAGCAATTGCTCCTGGCACCAGACAGGACTTTAAACAGGAGAAAGGATCATTTTTTTTACCCCAAATGAAAATAGCTTACAGCACCTGGTATTCCCAGGCGGTCTCCCATCCAGGTACTAACCAGGCCCGTCCGTGCTTAGCTTCCGAGATCAGACGAGATCGGGCGTGTTCGCAGTGGTGTGGCCGTAAGCAATTGCTCCTGGCACCAGACAGGACTTTAAACAGGAGAAAGGATGATTTTTTTTACCCCAAATGAAAATAGCTTACAGCACCTGGTATTCCCAGGCGGTCTCCCATCCAGGAACTAACCATTCCCGACCGTGCTTAGCTTCCGAGATCAGACGAGATCGGGCGTGTTCACAGTGGTGTGCCCGTAAGCAATTGCTCCTGGCACCAGACAGGACTTTAAAGAGGAGAAAGGATCATTTTTTTTACCCCAAATGAAAATAGCTTACAGCACCTGGTATTCCCAGGCGGTCTCCCATCCAGGTACTAACCAGGCCCGACCGTGCTTAGCTTCCGAGATCAGACGAGATCGGGCGTGTTTGCAGTGGTGTGGCCGTAAGCAATTGCTCCTGGCACCAGACAGGACTTTAAACAGGAGAAAGGATCATTTTTTTTTACCCCAAATGAAAATAGATTACAGCATCTGGTATTGCCAGGCGGTCTCCCATCCAAGTACTATCCAGGCCTGACCGTGCTTACCTTCCGAGATCAGACGAGATCGGGCGTGTTCACTGTGGTGTGGCCGTAAGCAATTGCTTCGGGCACCAGACAGGACTTTAAACAGGAGAAAGGATGATTTTTTTTACCCCAAATGAAAATAGCTTACAGCACCTGGTATTCCCAGGCGGTCTCCCATCCAGGTACTAACCAGGCCCGACCGTGCTTAGCTTCCGAGATCAGACGAGATCGGGCGTGTTCGCAGTGGTGTGGCCGTAAGCAATTGCTCCTGGCACCAGACAGGACTTTAAACAGGAGAAAGGATGATTTTTTTTTACCCCAAATGAAAATAGCTTACAGCACCTGGTAGTCCCAGTCGGTCTCCCATCCAGGTACTAACCAGGCCCGACCGTGCTTAGCTTCCGAGATCAGAGGAGATCGGGCGTGTTCCCGGTGGTGTGGCCGTAAGCAATTGCTCCTGGCACCATACAGGACTTTAAACATGAGAAAGGATGATTTTTTTTTACCCCAAATGAAAATAGCTTACAGCACCTGGTATTCCCAGGCGGTCTCCCATCCAGGTACTAACCAGCCCCGACCGTGCTTAGCTTCCGAGATCAGACGTGTTCGCAGTGGTGTGGCCGTAAGCAATTGCTCCTGGCACCAGACAGGACTTTAAACAGGAGAAAGGATGATTTTTTTTACCCCAAATGAAAATAGCTTACAGCACCTGGTATTCCCAGACGGTCTCCCATCCAGGTACTAACCAGGCCCGACCGTGCTTAGCTTCCGAGATCAGACGAGATCGTGCGTGTTCGCAGTGGTGTGGCCGTAAGCAATTGCTCCTGGCACCAGACAGGACTTTAAACAGGAGAAAGGATCATTTTTTTTACCCCAAATGAAAATAGCTTACAGCACCTGGTATTCCCAGGCGGTCTCCCATCCAGGTACTAACCAGGCCCGACCGTGCTTAGCTTCCGAGATCAGACGAGATCGGGCGTGTTCGCAGTGGTGTGGCCGTAAGGAATTTCTCCTGGCACCAGACAGGACTTTAAACAGGAGAAAGGATCATTTTTTTTACCCCAAATGAAAATAGATTACAGCACCTGGTATTCCCAGGCGGTCTCCCATCCAAGTACTATCCAGGCCTGACCGTGCTTAGCTTCCGATATCAGACGAGATCGGGCGTGTTCACGGTGGTGTTGCCGTAAGCAATTGCTTCGGGCACCAGACAGGACTTTAAACAGGAGAAAGGATGATTTTTTTTACCCCAAATGAAAATAGCTTACAGCACCTGGTATTCCCAGGCGGTCTCCCATCCAGGTACTAACCAGGCCCGACCGTGCTTAGCTTCCGAGATCAGACAAGATCGGGCATGTTCGCAGTGGTGTGGCCGTAAGCAATTGCTCCTGGCACCAGACAGGACTTTAAACAGGAGAAAGGATGATTTTTTTTTACCCCAAATGAAAATAGCTTACGGCACCTGGTATTCCCAGGCGGTCTCCCATCCAGGTACTAACCATGCCCAACCGTGCTTAGCTTCCGAGATCAGACGAGATCGGGCGTGTTCGCAGTGGTGTGGCCGTAAGCAATTGCTCTTGGCACCAGACAGGACTTTAAACAGGAGAAAGGATCTTTTTTTTTTACCCCAAATGAAAATAGCTTACAGCACCTGGTATTCCCAGGCGGTCTCCCATCCAGGTACTAACCAGGCCCGACCGTGCTTAGCTTCCGAGATCAGACGAGATCAGGCGTGTTCGCAGTGGTGTTGCCTTAAGCAATTGCTCCTGGCACCAGACAGGACTTTAAACAGGAGAAAGGATCATTTTTTTTACCCCAAATGAAAATAGATTACAGCACCTGGTATTGCCAGGCGGTCTCCCATCCAAGTACTATCCAGGCCTGACCGTGCTTAGCTTCCGAGATCAGACGAGATCGGGCGTGTTCACGGTGGTGTGGCCGTAAGCAATTGCTTCGGGCACCAGACAGGACTTTAAACAGGAGAAAGGATGATTTTTTTTACCCCAAATGAAAATAGCTTACAGCACCTGGTATTCCCAGGCGGTCTCCCATCCAAGTACTATCCAGGCCTGACCGTGCTTAGCTTCCGAGATCAGACGAGATCGGGCGTGTTCACGGTGGTGTGGCCGTAAGCAATTGCTTCGGGCACCAGACAGGACTTTAAACAGGAGAAAGGATGATTTTTTTTACCCCAAATGAAAATAGCTTACAGCACCTGGTATTCCCAGGCGGTCTCCCATCCAGGTACTAACCAGGCCCGACCGTGCTTAGCTTCCGAGATCAGACGAGATCGGTCGTGTTCACGGTGGTGTGGCCGTAAGCAATTGCTTCTGGCACCAGACAGGACTTTAAACAGGAGAAAGGATGATTTTTTTTACCCCAAATGAACATAGCTTACAGCACCTGGTATTCCCAGGCGGTCTCCCATCCAGGTACTAACCTGGCCCGACCGTGCTTAGCTTCCGAGATCAGACGAGATCGGGCGTGTTCGCAGTGGTGTGGCCGTAAGCAATTGCTCCTGGCACCAGACAGGACTTTAAACAGGAGAAAGGATGATTTTTTTTACCCCAAATGAAAATAGATTACAGCACCTGGTATTCCCAGGCGGTCTCCCATCCAGGTACTAACCAGGCCCGACCGTGCATAGCTTCCGAGATCAGACGAGATCGGGCGTGTTCGCAGTGGTGTGGCCGTAAGCAATTGCTCCTGGCACCAGACAGGACTTTAAAAAGGAGAAAGGATCATTTTTTTTACCCCAAATGAAAATAGATTACAGCACCTGGTATTCCCAGGGGGTCTCCCATCCAAGTACTAACCAGGCCCCACCGTGCTTAGCTTCCGAGATCAGACGAGATCGGGCGTGTTCACGGTGGTGTGGCCGTAAGCATTTGCTCCTGGCACCAGACAGGACTTTAAACAGGAGAAAGGATGATTTTTTTTTACCCCAAATGAAAATAGCTTACAGCACCTGGTATTCCCAGGCGGTCTCCCATCCAGGTACTAACCAGGCCCGACCGTGCTTAGCTTCCGAGATCAGACGAGATCGGGCGTGTTCGCAGTGGTGTGGCCGTAAGCAATTGCTCCTGGCACCAGACAGGACTTTAAACAGGAGAAAGGATGATTTTTTTTACCCCAAATGAAAATAGCTTACAGCACCTGGTATTCCCAGGCGGTCTCCCATCCAGGTACTAACCAGGCCCGACCGTGCTTAGCTTCCGAGATCAGACGAGATCGGGCGTGTTCGCAGTGGTTTGGCCGTAAGCAATTACTCCTGGCACCAGACAGGACTTTAAACAGGAGAAAGGATAATTTTTTTTACCCCAAATGAAAATAGATTACAGCACCTGGTATTCCCAGGCGGTCTCCCATCCAAGTACTAACCAGGCCCGACCGTGCTTAGCTTCCGAGATCAGACGAGATCGGGCGTGTTCACGGTGGTGTGGCCGTAAGCAATTGCTCCTGGCACCAGACAGGACTTTAAACAGGAGAAAGGATGATTTTTTTTACCCCAAATGAAAATAGCTTACAGCACCTGGTATTCCCAGTCGGTCTCCCATCCAAGTACTAACCAGGCCCGACCGTGCTTAGCTTCCGAGATCAGACGAGATCGGGCGTGTTCACGGTGGTGTGGCCGTAAGCAATTGCTCCTGGCACCAGACAGGACTTTAAACAGGAGAAAGGATGATTTTTTTTACCCCAAATGAAAATAGCTTACAGCACCTGGTATTCCCAGGCGGTCTCCCATCAAAGTACTAACCAGGCCCGACCGTGCTTAGCTTCCGAGATCAGACGAGATCGGGCGTGTTCACGGTGGTGTGGCCGTAAGCAATTGCTCCTGGCACCAGACAGGACTTTAAACAGGAGAAAGGATGATTTTTTTTACCCCAAATGAAAATAGCTTACAGCACCTGGTATTCCCAGGCGGTCTCCCATCCAGGTACTAACCAGGCCCGACCGTGCTTAGCTTCCGAGATCGGGCGTTTTCGCAGTTGTGTGGCCGTAAGCAAATGCTCCTGGCACCAGACAGGACTTTAAACAGGAGAAAGGATCATTTTTTTTACCCCAAATGAAAATAGATTACAGCACCTGGTATTCCCAGGCGGTCTCCCATCCAAGTACTAACCAGGCCCGACCGTGCTTAGCTTCCGAGATCAGACGAGATCGGGCGTGTTCACGGTGGTGTGGCCGTAAGCAATTGCTCCTGGCACCAGACAGGACTTTAAACAGGAGAAAGGATGATTTTTTTTTACACCAAATGAAAATAGCTTACAGCACCTGGTATTCCCAGGCGGTCTCCCATCCAGGTACTAACCAGGCCCGACCGTGCTTAGCTTCCGAGATCAGACGAGATCGGGCGTGTTCCCAGTGGTGTGGCCTTAAGCAATTGCTCCTGGCACCAGACAGGACTTTAAACAGGAGAAAGGATCATTTTTTTTACCCCAAATGAAAATAGATTACAGCACCTGGTAATCCCAGGCGGTCTCCCATCCAAGTACTAACCAGGCCCCACCGTGCTTAGCTTCCGAGATCAGTCGAGATCGGGCGTGTTCACGGTGGTGTGGCCATAAGCAATTGCTCCTGGCACCAGACAGGACTTTAAACAGGAGAAAGGATGATTTTTTTTACCCAAATGAAAACACAATTACAGCACCTGTTATTCCCAGGCGGTCTCCCATCCAGGTACTGACCTGGCCCGACCGTGCTTAGCTTCCGAGATCAGACGAGATCGTGCGTGTTCGCAGTGGTGTGGCCGTAAGCAATTGATCCTGGCACCAGACAGGACTTTAAACAGGAGAAAGGATGATTTTTTTTACCCCAAATGAAAATAGATTACAGCACCTGGTATTCCCAGGCGGTCTCCCATCCAGGTACTAACCAGGCCTGACCGTGCATAGCTTCCGAGATCAGACGAGATCGGGCGTGTTCGCAGTGGTGTGGCCATAAGCAATTTCTCCTGGCACCAGACAGGACTTTAAACAGGAGAAAGGATCATTTTTTTTACCCCAAATGAAAATAGATTACAGCACCTGGTATTCCCAGGCGGTCTCCCATCCAAGAACTATCCAGGCCCGACCGTGCTTAGCTTCCGAGATCAGACGAGATCGGGCGTGTTCACGGTGGTGTGGCCGTAAGCAATTGCTCCTGGCACCAGACAGGACTTTAAACAGGAGAAAGGATGATTTTTTTTACCCCAAATGAAAATATCTTACAGCACCTGGTATTCCCAGGCGGTCTCCCATCCAGGTACTAACCAGGCCCCACTGTGCTTAGCTTCCGAGATCAAACGAGATCGGGCGTGTTCGCAGTGGTGTGGCCGTAAGCAATTTCTCCTGGCGCCAGACAGGACTTTAAACAGGAGAAAGGATCATTTTTTTTACCCCAAATGAAAATAGATTACAGCACCTGGTATTCCCAGGCGGTCTCCCATCCAAGTACTAACCAGGCCCGACCGTGCTTAGCTTCCGAGATCAGACGAGATCGGGCGTGTTCACAGTGGTGTGGCCGTAAGCAATTGCTCCTGGCACCAGACAGGACTTTAAACAGGAGAAAGGATGATTTTTTTTTACCCCAAATGAAAATAGCTTACAGCACCTGGTATTCCCAGGCGGTCTCCCATCCAGGTACTAACCAGGCCCGACCGTGCTTAGCTTCCGAGATCAGACGAGATCGGGCGTGTTCGCAGTGGTGTGGCCGTAAGCAATTGCTCCTGGCACCAGACAGGACTTTAAACAGGAGAAAGGATCATTTTTTTTACCCCAAATGAAAACACAATTACAGCACCTGTTATTCCCAGGCGGTCTCCCATCCAAGTACTAACCAGGCCCGACCGTGCTTAGCTTCCGAGATCAGACGAGATCGGGCGTGTTCATGGTGGTGTGGCCGTAAGCAATTACTCCCGGCACCAGACAGGACTTTAAACAGGAGAAAGGATGATTTTTTTTACCCCAAATGAAAATAGCTTACAGCACCGGGTATTCTCAGGCGGTCTCCCATCCAGGTACTAACCTGGCCCGACCGTGCTTTGCTTCCGAGATCAGACGAGATCGGGCGTGTTCGCAGTGGTGTGGCCGTAAGCAAATGCTCCTGGCACCAGACAGGACTTTAAACAGGAGAAAGGATGATTTTTTTTACCCCAAATGAAAATAGATTACAGCACCTGGTATTCCCAGGCGGTCTCCCATCCAGGTACTAACCAGGCCCGACCGTGCATAGCTTCCGAGATCAGACGAGATCGGGCGTGTTCGCAGTGGTGTGGCCGTAAGCAATTGCTTCTGGCACCAGACAGGACTTTAAAAAGGAGAAAGGATCATTTTTTTTTACCCCAAATGAAAATAGATTACAGCACCTGGTATTCCCAGGCGGTCTCCCATCCAAGTACTAACCAGGCCCCACCGTGCTTAGCTTCCGAGATCAGACGAGATCGGGCGTGTTCACGGTGGTGTGGCCGTAAGCAATTGCTCCTGGCACCAGACAGGACTTTAAACAGGAGAAAGGATGATTTTTTTTACCCCAAATGAAAATAGCTTACAGCACCTGGTATTCCCAGGCGGTCTCCCATCCAGGTACTAACCAGGCCCGACCGTGCTTAGCTTCCGAGATCAGACGAGATCGGGCGTGTTCACGGTGGTGTGGCCGTAAGCAATTGCTCCTGGCACCAGACAGGACTTTAAACAGGAGAAAGGATCATTTTTTTAACCCCAAATGAAAATAGATTACAGCACCTGGTATTCCCAGGCGGTCTCCCATCCAAGTACTAACCAGGCCCGACCGTGCGTAGCTTCCGAGATCAGACGAGATCGGGCGTGTTCACGGTGGTGTGGCCGTACGCAATTGCTCCTGGCACCAGACAGGACTTTAAACAGGAGAAAGGATGATTTTTTTTACCCCAAATGAAAATAGCTTACAGCACCTGGTATTCCCAGGCGGTCTCCCATCCAGGTACTAACCAGGCCCGACCGTGCTTAGCTTCCGAGATCAGACGAGATCGGGCGTGTTCGCAGTGGTGTGGCCGTAAGCAATTTCTCCTGGCACCAGACAGGACTTTAAACAGGAGAAAGGATCATTTTTTTTACCCCAAATGAAAATAGATTATAGCACCTGGTATTCCCAGGCGGTCTCCCATCCAAGTACTATCCAGGCCCGACCGTGCTTAGCTTTCGAGATCAGACGAGATCGGGCGTGTTCACGGTGGTGTGGCCGTAAGCAATTGCTCCTGGCACCAGACAGGACTTTAAACAGGAGAAAGGATGATTTTTTTTACCCCAAATGAAAACAGCTTACAGCACCTGGTATTCCCAGGCGGTCTCCCATCCAGGTACTAACCAGGCCCGACCGTGCTTAGCTTCCGAGATCAGACGAGATCGGGCGTGTTCGCAGTGGTGTGGCCGTAAGCTATTGCTCCTGGCACCAGACAGGACTTTAAACAGGAGAAAGGATCATTTTTTTTACCCCAAATGAAAATAGATTACAGCCCCTGGTATTCCCAGGCGGTCTCCCATCCAAGTACTAACCAGGCCCGACCTTGCTTAGCTTCCGAGATCAGACGAGATCGGGCGTGTTCACGGTGGTGTGGCCGTAAGCAGTTGCTCCTGGCACCAGACAGGACTTTAAACAGGAGAAAGGATCATTTTTTTTTTACCCCAAATGAAAATAGATTACAGCACCTGGTATTCCCAGGCGGTCTCCCATCCAGGTACTAACCAGGCCCGACCGTGCATAGCTTCCGAGATCAGACGAGATCGGGCGTGTTCGCAGTGGTGTGGCCGTAAGCAATTGCTCCTGGCACCAGACAGGACTTTAAAAAGGAGAAAGGATCATTTTTTTTACCCCAAATGAAAATAGATTACAGCACCTGGTATTCCCAGGCGGTCTCCCATTCAAGTACTAACCAGGCCCCACCGTGCTTAGCTTCCGAGATCAGACGAGATCGGGCGTGTTCACGGTGGTGTGGCCGTAAGCAATTGCTCCTGGCACCAGACAGGACTTTAAACAGGAGAAAGGATCATTTTTTTTACCCCAAATGAAAATAGCTTACAGCACCTGGTATTCCCAGGCGGTCTCCCATCCAGGTACTAACCAGGCCCGACCGTGCTTAGCTTCCGAGATCAGACGAGATTGGGCGTATTCGCAGTGGTGTGGCCGTAAGCAATTGCTCCTGGCACCAGACAGGACTTTAAACAGTAGAAAGGATCATTTTTTTTACCCCAAATGAAAATAGCTTACAGCACCTGGTATTCCCAGGCGGTCTCCCATCCAGGTACTAACCAGGCCCGACCGTGCTTAGCTTCCGAGATCAGACGAGATTGGGCGTATTCGCAGTGGTGTGGCCGTAAGCAATTGCTCCTGGCACCAGACAGGACTTTAAACAGGAGAAAGGATAATTTTTTTTACCCCAAATGAAAACACAATTACAGCACCTGGTATCCCCAGGCTGTCTCCCATCCAAGTACTAACCAGGCCCGCCCGTGCTTAGCTTCCGAGATCAGACGAGATCGGGCGTGTTCACGGTAGTGTGGCCGTAAGCAATTGCTCCTGGCACCAGACAGGACTTTAAACAGGAGAAAGGATCATTTTTTTTACCCCAAATGAAAATAGATTACAGCACCTAGTATTCCCAGGCGGTCTCCCATCCAAGTACTAACCAGGCCCGACCGTGCATAGCTTCCGAGATCAGACGAGATCGGGCGTGTTCGCAGTTGTGTGGCCGTAAGCAATTGCTCTTTGCACCAGACAGGACTTTAAACAGGAGAAAGGATCATTTTTTTTACCCCAAATGAAAATAGATTACAGCACCTGGTATTCCCAGGCGGTCTCCCATCCAAGAACTATCCAGGCCCGACCGTGCTTAGCTTCCGAGATCAGACGAGATCGGGCGTGTTCACGGTGGTGTGGCCGTAAGCAATTGCTCCTGGCACCAGACAGGACTTTAAACAGGAGAAAGGATGATTTTTTTTACCCCAAATGAAAATAGCTTACAGCACCTGGGATTCCCATGCGGTCTCCCATCCAGGTACTAACCAGGCCCCACCGTGCTTAGCTTCCGAGATCAAACGAGATCGGGCGTGTTCGCAGTGGTGTGGCCGTAAGCAATTGCACCTGGCGCCAGACAGGACTTTAAACAGGAGAAAGGATCATTTTTTTTACCCCAAATGAAAATAGATTACAGCACCTGGTATTCCCAGGCGGTCTCCCATCCAAGTACTAACCAGGCCCGACCGTGCTTAGCTTCCGAGATCAAACAAGATCGGGCGTGTTCACGGTGGTGTGGCCGTAATCAATTCCTCCTAGCACCGGACAGGACTTTAAACAGGAGAAAAGATCATTTTTTTTACCCCAAATGAAAATAGATTACAGCACCTGGTATTCCCAGGCGGTCTCCCATCCAAGTACTAACCAGGCCCGACCGTGCTTAGTTTCCGAGATCAGACGAGATCGGGCGTGTTCACGGTGGTGTGGCCGTAAGCAATTGCTCCTGGCACCAGACAGGACTTTAAACAGGAGAAAGGATGATTTTTTTTTACCCCAAATGAAAATAGCTTACAGCACCTGGTATTCCCAGGCGGTCTCCCATCCAGGTACTAACCAGGCCCGACCGTGCTTAGCTTCCGAGATCAGACGAGATCGGGCGTGTTCGCAGTGGTGTGGCCGTAAGCAATTGCTCCTGGCACCAGACAGGACTTTAAACAGGAGAAAGGATGATTTTTTTTACCCCAAATGAAAATAGATTACAGCACCTGGTATTCCCAGGCGGTCTCCCATCCAAGTACTAACCATGCCCCACCGTGCTTAGCTTCCGAGATCAGACGAGATCGGGCGTGTTCACGGTGGTGTGGCCGTAAGCAATTGCTCCTAGCACCAGACAGGACTTTAAACAGGAGAAAGGATGATTTTTTTTACCCCAAATGAAAATAGCTTACAGCACCTGGTATTCCCAGGCGGTCTCCCATCCAGGTACTAACCAGGCCCGACCGTGCTTAGCTTCCGAGATCAGACGAGATCGGGCGTGTTCACGGTGGTGTGGCCGTAAGCAATTGCTCCTGGCACCAGACAGGACTTTAAACAGGAGAAAGGATCATTTTTTTTACCCCAAATGAAAATAGATTACAGCACCTGGTATTCCCAGGCGGTCTCCCATCCAAGTACTAACCAGGCCCGACCGTGCTTAGCTTCCGAGATCAGACGAGATCGGGCGTGTTCACGGTGGTGTGGCCGTACGCAATTGCTCCTGGCACCAGATAGGACTTTAAACAGGAGAAAGGATGATTTTTTTTACCCCAAATGAAAATAGCTTACAGCACCTGGTATTCCCAGGCGGTCTCCCATCCAGGTACTAACCAGGCCCGACCGTGCTTAGCTTCCGAGATCAGACAAGATCGGGCGTGTTCACGGTGGTGTGGCCGTAAGCAATTCCTCCTAGCACCAGACAGGACTTTAAACAGGAGAAAGGATTATTTTTTTTACCCCAAATGAAAATAGCTTACAGCACCTGGTATTCCCATGCGGTCTCCCATCCAGGTACTAACCAGGCCCGACCGTGCTTAGCTTCCGAGATCAGACGAGATCGGGCGTGTTCGCAGTGGTGTGGCCGTAAGCTATTACTCCTGGCACCAGACAGGACTTTAAACAGGAGAAAGGATCATTTTTTTTACCCCAAATGAAAACACAATTACAGCACCTGGTATTCCCAGGCGGTCTCCCATCCAAGTACTAACCAGACCCGACCGTGCTTAGCTTCCGAGATCAGACGAGATCGGGCGTGTTTACGGTGGTGTGGCCGTAAGCAATTGCTCCTGGCACCAGACAGGACTTTAAACAGGAGAAAGGATGATTTTTTTTACCCCAAATGAAAATAGCTTACAGCACCTGGTATTCCCAGGCGGTCTCCCATCCAAATACTAACCAGGCCTGACCGTGCTCAGCTTCCGAGATCAGACGAGATCGGGCGTGTTCACGGTGGTGTGGCCGTAAGCAATTGCTCCTGGCACCAGACAGGACTTTAAACAGGAGAAAGGATCATTTTTTTTTACCCCAAATGAAAATAGATTACAGCACCTGGTATTCCCAGGCGGTCTCCCATCCAAGTACTAACCAGGCCCGACCGTGCTTAGCTTCCGAGATCAGAAGAGATCGGGCGTGTTCACGGTGGTGTGGCCGTAAGCAATTGCTCCTGGCACCAGACAGGACTTTAAACAGGAGAAAGGATGATTTTTTTTACCCCAAATGAAAATAGCTTACAGCACCTGGTATTCCCAGGCGGTCGCCCATCCAGGTACTAACCAGGCCCGACCGTGCTTAGCTTCCGAGATCAGACGAGATCGGGCGTGTTCGCAGTGGTGTGGCCGTAAGCAATTGCTCCTGGCGCCAGACAGGACTTTAAACAGGAGAAAGGATCATTTTTTTTACCCCAAATGAAAATAGATTACAGCACCTGGTATTCCCAGGCGGTCTCCCATCCAAGTACTAACCAGGCCCGACCGTGCTTAGCTTCCGAGATCAGACAAGATCGGGCGTGTTCACGGTGGTGTGGCCGTAAGCAATTCCTCCTAGCACCAGACAGGACTTTAAACAGGAGAAAGGATGATTTTTTTTACCCCAAATGAAAATAGCTTACAGCACCTGGTATTCCCATGCGGTCTCCCATCCAGGTACTAACCAGGCCCGACCGTGCTTAGCTTCCGAGATCAGACGAGATCGGGCGTGTTCGCAGTGGTGTGGCCGTAAGCTATTGCTCCTGGCACCAGACAGGACTTTAAACAGGAGAAAGGATCATTTTTTTTACCCCAAATGAAAACACAATTACAGCACCTGGTATTCCCAGGCGGTCTCCCATTCAAGTACTAACCAGGCCCGACCGTGCTTAGCTTCCGAGATCAGACGAGATCGGACGTGTTCACGGTGGTGTGGCCGTAAGCAATTGCTCCTGGCACCAGACAGGACTTTAAACAGGAGAAAGGATGATTTTTTTTACCCCAAATGAAAATAGCTTACAGCACCTGGTATTCCCAGGCGGTCTCCCATCCAGGTACTAACCAGGCCCGACCGTGCTTAGCTTCCGAGATCAGACGAGATCGGGCGTGTTCACGGTGGTGTGGCCGTAAGCAGTTGCTCCTGGCACCAGACAGGACTTTAAACAGGAGAAAGGATCATTTTTTTTTACCCCAAATGAAAATAGATTACAGCACCTGGCATTCCCAGGCGGTCTCCCATCCAAGTACTAACCAGGCCCGACCGTGCTTAGCTTCCGAGATCAGACGAGATCGGGCGTGTTCACGGTGGTGTGGCCGTAAGCAATTGCTCCTGGCACCAGACAGGACTTTAAACAGGAGAAAGGATCATTTTTTTTTACCCCAAATGAAAATAGATTTCAGCACCTGGTATTCCCAGGCGGTCTCCCATCCAAGTACTAACCAGGCCCGACCGTGCTTAGCTTCCGAGATCAGAAGAGATCGGGCGTGTTCACGGTGGTGTGGCCGTAAGCAATTGCTCCTGGCACCAGACAGGACTTTAAACAGGAGAAAGGATGATTTTTTTTACCCCAAATGAAAATAGCTTACAGCACCTGGTATTCCCAGGCGGTCGCCCATCCAGGTACTAACCAGGCCCGACCGTGCTTAGCTTCCGAGATCAGACGAGATCGGGCGTGTTCGCAGTGGTGTGGCCGTAAGCAATTGCTCCTGGCGCCAGACAGGACTTTAAACAGGAGAAAGGATCATTTTTTTTACCCCAAATGAAAATAGATTACAGCACCTGGTATTCCCAGGCGGTCTCCCATCCAAGTACTAACCAGGCCCGACCGTGCTTAGCTTCCGAGATCAGACAAGATCGGGCGTGTTCACGGTGGTGTGGCCGTAAGCAATTCCTCCTAGCACCAGACAGGACTTTAAACAGGAGAAAGGATGATTTTTTTTACCCCAAATGAAAATAGCTTACAGCACCTGGTATTCCCATGCGGTCTCCCATCCAGGTACTAACCAGGCCCGACCGTGCTTAGCTTCCGAGATCAGACGAGATCGGGCGTGTTCGCAGTGGTGTGGCCGTAAGCTTTTGCTCCTGGCACCAGACAGGACTTTAAACAGGAGAAAGGATCATTTTTTTTACCCCAAATGAAAACACAATTACAGCACCTGGTATTCCCAGGCGGTCTCCCATTCAAGTACTAACCAGGCCCGACCGTGCTTAGCTTCCGAGATCAGACGAGATCGGACGTGTTCACGGTGGTGTGGCCGTAAGCAATTGCTCCTGGCACCAGACAGGACTTTAAACAGGAGAAAGGATGATTTTTTTTACCCCAAATGAAAATAGCTTACAGCACCTGGTATTCCCAGGCGGTCTCCCATCCAGGTACTAACCAGGCCCGACCGTGCTTAGCTTCCGAGATCAGACGAGATCGGGCGTGTTCACGGTGGTGTGGCCGTAAGCAGTTGCTCCTGGCACCAGACAGGACTTTAAACAGGAGAAAGGATCATTTTTTTTTACCCCAAATGAAAATAGATTACAGCACCTGGCATTCCCAGGCGGTCTCCCATCCAAGTACTAACCAGGCCCGACCGTGCTTAGCTTCCGAGATCAGACGAGATCGGGCGTGTTCACGGTGGTGTGGCCGTAAGCAATTGGTCCTGGCACCAGACAGGACTTTAAACAGGAGAAAGGATGATTTTTTTTACCCCAAATGAAAATAGCTTACAGCACCTGGTATTCCCAGACGGTCTCCCATCCAGGTACTAACCTGGCCCGACCGTGCTTAGCTTCCGAGATCAGACGAGATCGGGCGTGTTCACGGTGGTGTGGCCGTAAGCAATTGCTCCTGGCTCCAGACAGGACTTTAAACAGGAGAAAGGATGATTTTTTTTACCCCAAATGAAAATAGCTTACAGCACCTGGTATTCCCAGGCGTTCTCCCATCCAGGTACTTACCAGGCCCGACCGTGCGTAGCTTCCGAGATCAGACGAGATCGGGCGTGTTCACGGTGGTGTGGCCGTAAGCAATTGCTCCTGGCACCAGACAGGACTTTAAACAGGAGAAAGGATGATTTTTTTTACCCCAAATGAAAATAGCTTACAGCACCTGGTATTCCCAGGCGGTCTCCCATCCAGGTACTAACCAGGCCCGACCGTGCTTAGCTTCCGAGATCAGATGAGATCGGGCGTGTTCGCAGTGGTGTGGCCTTAAGCAATTGCTCCTGGCACCAGACAGGACTTTAAACAGGAGAAAGGATGATTTTTTTTACCCCAAATGAAAATAGATTACAGCACCTGGTATTCCCAGGCGGTCTCCCATCCAAGTACTAACCAGGCCCGACCGTGCTTAGCTTCCGAGATCAGACGAGATCGGGCGTGTTCACGGTGGTGTGGCCGTAAGCAATTGCTCCTGGCACCAGACAGGACTTTAAACAGGAGAAAGGATGATTTTTTTTTACCCCAAATGAAAATAGCTTGCAGCACCTTGTATTCCCAGGCGGTCTCCCATCCAAGTACTAACCAGGCCCGACCGTGCTTAGCTTCCGAGATCAGACGAGATCGGGCGTGTTCACGGTGGTGTGGCCGTAAGCAATTGCTCCTGGCACCAGACAGGACTTTAAACAGGAGAAAGGATGATTTTTTTTACCCCAAATGAAAATAGCTTACAGCACCTGGTATTCCCAGGCGGTCTCCCATCCAGGTACTAACCAGGCCCGACCGTGCTTAGCTTCCGAGATCAGACGAGATCGGGCGTGTTCGCAGTGGTGTGGCCGTCAGCAATTGCTCCTGGCACCAGACAGGACTTTAAACAGGAGAAAGGATAATTTTTTTTACCCCAAATGAAAACACATTTACAGCACCTGTTATTCCCAGGCGGTCTCCCATCCAAGTACTAACCAGGCCCGACCGTGCATAGCTTCCGAGATCAGACGAGATTGGGCGTGTTCGCAGTGGTGTGGCCGTAAGCAATTGCTCCTGGCACCAGACAGAACTTTAAACAGGAGAAAGGATGATTTTTTTTACCCCAAATGAAAATAGCTTACAGCACCTGGTATTCCCAGGCGGTCTCCCATCCAGGTACTAACCAGGCCCGACTGTGCTTAGCTTCCGAGATCAGACGAGATCGGGCGTGTTCGCAGTGGTGTGGCCGTAAGCAATTGCTCCTGCCACCAGACAGGACTTTAAACTGGAGAAAGGATGATTTTTTTTACCCCAAATGAAAATAGCTTACAGCACCTGGTATTCCCAGGCGGTCTCCCATCCAGGTACTAACCAGGCCCGACCGTGCTTAGCTTCCGAGACCAGACGAGATCGGGCGTGTTCGCAGTGGTGTGGCCGTAAGCAATTTCTCCTGGCACCAGACAGGACTTTAAACAGGAGAAAGGATCATTTTTTTTACCCCAAATGAAAATAGATTACAGCACCTGGTATTCCCAGGCGGTCTCCCATCCAAGTACTATCCAGGCCCGACCGTGCTTGGCTTCCGAGATCAGACGAGATCGGGCGTGTTCACGGTGGTGTGGCCGTTAGCAATTGCTCCTGGCACCAGACAGGACTTTAAACAGGAGAAAGGATGATTTTTTTTACCCCAAATGAAAATAGCTTACAGTACCTGGTATTCCCAGGCGGTCTCCCATCCAGGTACTAACCAGGCCCGACCGTGCTTAGCTTCCGAGATCAGATGAGATCGGGCGTGTTCGCAGTGGTGTGGCCTTAAGCAATTGCTCCTGGCACCAGACAGAACTTTAAACAGGAGAAAGGATGATTTTTTTACCCCAAATGAAAATAGATTACAGCACCTGGTATTCCCAGGCGGTCTCCCATCCAAGTACTAACCAGGCCCGACCGTGCTTAGCTTCCGAGATCAGACGAGATCGGGCGTGTTCACGGTGGTGTGGCCGTAAGCAATTGCTCCTGGCACCAGACAGGACTTTAAACAGGAGAAAGGATGATTTTTTTTACCCCAAATGAAAATAGCTTACAGCACCTGGTATTCCCAGGCGGTCTCCCATCCAAGTACTAACCAGGCCCGACCGTGCTTAGCTTCCGAGCTCAGACGAGATCGGGCGTGTTCACGGTGGTGTGGCCGTAAGCAATTGCTCCTGCCACCAGACAGGACTTTAAACAGGAGAAAGGATGATTTTTTTTACCCCAAATTAAAATAGCTTACAGCACCTGGTATTCCCAGGCGGTCTCCCATCCAAGTACTAACCAGGCCCAACCGTGCTTAGCTTCCGAGATCAGACGAGATCGGGCATGTTCACGGTGGTGTGGCCGTAAGCAATTTCTCCTGGCACCAGACAGGACTTTAAACAGGAGAAAGGATGATTTTTTTTACCCCAAATGAAAATAGCTTACAGCACCTGGTATTCCCAGACGGTCTCCCATCCAGGTACTAACCTGGCCCGACCGTGCTTAGCTTCCGAGATCAGACGAGATCGGGCGTGTTCGCAGTGGTGTGGCCGGAAGCAATTGCTCCTGGCACCAGACAGGACTTTAAACAGGTGAAAGGATCATTTTTTTTACCCCAAATTAAAATAGATTACAGCACCTGGTATTCCCAGGCGGTCTCCCATCCAAGTACAAACCAGGCCCGACCGTGCTTCGCTTCCGAGATCAGACAATATCGGGCGTATTCACGGTGGTGTGGCCGTAAGCAATTGCTCCTGGCACCAGACAGGACTTTAAACAGGAGAAAGGATGATTTTTTTTACCCCAAATGAAAATAGCTTACAGCACCTGGTATTCCCAGGCGGTCTCCCATCCAAGTACTAACCAGGCCCGTCCGTGCTTAGCTTCCGAGCTCAGACGAGATCGGGCGTGTTCACGGTGGTGTGGCCGTAAGCAATTGCTCCTGCCACCAGACAGGACTTTAAACAGGAGAAAGGATGATTTTTTTTACCCCAAATGAAAATAGCTTACAGCACCTGGTATTCCCAGGCGGTCTCCCATCCAAGTACTAACCAGGCCCGACCGTGCTTAGCTTCCGAGATCAGACGAGATCGGGCATGTTCACGGTGGTGTGGCCGTAAGCAATTTCTCCTGGCACCAGACAGGACTTTAAACAGGAGAAAGGATGATTTTTTTTACCCCAAATGAAAATAGCTTACAGCACCTGGTATTCCCAGGCGGTCTCCCATCCAGGTACTAACCAGGCCCGACCGTGCTTAGCTTCCGAGATCAGACGAGATCGGGCGTGTTCGCAGTGGTGTGGCCGTAAGCTATTGCTCCTGGCACCAGACAGGACTTTAAACAGGAGAAAAGATCATTTTTTTTACCCCAAATGAAAATAGCTTACAGCACCTGGTATTCCCAGGCGGTCTCCCATCCAGGTACTAACCAGGCCCGACCGTGCTTAGCTTCCGAGATCAGACGAGATCGAGCGTGATCGCAGTGGTGTGGCCGTAAGCAATTGCTCCTGGCACCAGACAGGACTTTAAACAGGAGAAAGGATCTTTTTTGTACCCCAAATGAAAATAGATTACAGCACCTGGCATTCCCAGGCGGTCTCCCATCCAAGTACTAACCAGGCCCGACCGTGCTTAGCTTCCGAGATCAGACGAGATCGGGCGTGTTCACGGTGGTGTGGCCGTAAGCAATTGGTCCTGGCACCAGACAGGACTTTAAACAGGAGAAAGGATGATTTTTTTTACCCCAAATGAAAATAGCTTACAGCACCTGGTATTCCCAGACGGTCTCCCATCCAGGTACTAACCTGGCCCGACCGTGCTTAGCTTCCGAGATCAGACGAGATCGGGCGTGTTCACGGTGGTGTGGCCGTAAGCAATTGCTCCTGGCTCCAGACAGGACTTTAAACAGGAGAAAGGATGATTTTTTTTACCCCAAATGAAAATAGCTTACAGCACCTGGTATTCCCAGGCGTTCTCCCATCCAGGTACTTACCAGGCCCGACCGTGCGTAGCTTCCGAGATCAGACGAGATCGGGCGTGTTCACGGTGGTGTGGCCGTAAGCAATTGCTCCTGGCACCAGACAGGACTTTAAACAGGAGAAAGGATGATTTTTTTTACCCCAAATGAAAATAGCTTACAGCACCTGGTATTCCCAGGCGGTCTCCCATCCAGGTACTAACCAGGCCCGACCGTGCTTAGCTTCCGAGATCAGATGAGATCGGGCGTGTTCGCAGTGGTGTGGCCTTAAGCAATTGCTCCTGGCACCAGACAGGACTTTAAACAGGAGAAAGGATGATTTTTTTTACCCCAAATGAAAATAGATTACAGCACCTGGTATTCCCAGGCGGTCTCCCATCCAAGTACTAACCAGGCCCGACCGTGCTTAGCTTCCGAGATCAGACGAGATCGGGCGTGTTCACGGTGGTGTGGCCGTCAGCAATTGCTCCTGGCACCAGACAGGACTTTAAACAGGAGAAAGGATCATTTTTTTTACCCCAAATGAAAACACATTTACAGCACCTGTTATTCCCAGGCGGTCTCCCATCCAAGTACTAACCAGGCCCGACCGTGCATAGCTTCCGAGATCAGACGAGATTGGGCGTGTTCGCAGTGGTGTGGCCGTAAGCAATTGCTCCTGGCACCAGACAGGACTTTAAACAGGAGAAAGGATGATTTTTTTTACCCCAAATGAAAATAGCTTACAGCACATGGTATTCCCAGGCGGTCTCCCATCCAGGTACTAACCAGGCCCGACTGTGCTTAGCTTCCGAGATCAGACGAGATCGGGCGTGTTCGCAGTGGTGTGGCCGTAAGCAATTGCTCCTGCCACCAGACAGGACTTTAAACAGGAGAAAGGATGATTTTTTTTACCCCAAATGAAAATAGCTTACAGCACCTGGTATTCCCAGGCGGTCTCCCATCCAGGTACCAACCAGGCCCGACCGTGCTTAGCTTCCGAGACCAGACGAGATCGGGCGTGTTCGCAGTGGTGTGGCCGTAAGCAATTTCTCCTGGCACCAGACAGGACTTTAAACAGGAGAAAGGATCATTTTTTTTACCCCAAATGAAAATAGATTACAGCACCTGGTATTCCCAGGCGGTCTCCCATCCAAGTACTATCCAGGCCCGACCGTGCTTGGCTTCCGAGATCAGACGAGATCGGGCGTGTTCACGGTGGTGTGGCCGTTAGCAATTGCTCCTGGCACCAGACAGGACTTTAAACAGGAGAAAGGATGATTTTTTTTACCCCAAATGAAAATAGCTTACAGTACCTGGTATTCCCAGGCGGTCTCCCATCCAGGTACTAACCAGGCCCGACCGTGCTTAGCTTCCGAGATCAGATGAGATCGGGCGTGTTCGCAGTGGTGTGGCCTTAAGCAATTGCTCCTGGCACCAGACAGAACTTTAAACAGGAGAAAGGATGATTTTTTTACCCCAAATGAAAATAGATTACAGCACCTGGTATTCCCAGGCGGTCTCCCATCCAAGTACTAACCAGGCCCGACCGTGCTTAGCTTCCGAGATCAGACGAGATCGGGCGTGTTCACGGTGGTGTGGCCGTAAGCAATTGCTCCTGGCACCAGACAGGACTTTAAACAGGAGAAAGGATGATTTTTTTTACCCCAAATGAAAATAGCTTACAGCACCTGGTATTCCCAGGCGGTCTCCCATCCAAGTACTAACCAGGCCCGACCGTGCTTAGCTTCCGAGCTCAGACGAGATCGGGCGTGTTCACGGTGGTGTGGCCGTAAGCAATTGCTCCTGCCACCAGACAGGACTTTAAACAGGTGAAAGGATGATTTTTTTTACCCCAAATTAAAATAGCTTACAGCACCTGGTATTCCCAGGCGGTCTCCCATCCAAGTACTAACCAGGCCCAACCGTGCTTAGCTTCCGAGATCAGACGAGATCGGGCATGTTCACGGTGGTGTGGCCGTAAGCAATTTCTCCTGGCACCAGACAGGACTTTAAACAGGAGAAAGGATGATTTTTTTTACCCCAAATGAAAATAGCTTACAGCACCTGGTATTCCCAGACGGTCTCCCATCCAGGTACTAACCTGGCCCGACCGTGCTTAGCTTCCGAGATCAGACGAGATCGGGCGTGTTCGCAGTGGTGTGGCCGGAAGCAATTGCTCCTGGCACCAGACAGGACTTTAAACAGGTGAAAGGATCATTTTTTTTACCCCAAATGAAAATAGATTACAGCACCTGGTATTCCCAGGCGGTCTCCCAGCCAAGTACAAACCAGGCCCGACCGTGCTTCGCTTCCGAGATCAGACAATATCGGGCGTATTCACGGTGGTGTGGCCGTAAGCAATTGCTCCTGGCACCAGACAGGACTTTAAACAGGAGAAAGGATGATTTTTTTTACCCCAAATGCAAATAGCTTACAGCACCTGGTATTCCCAGGCGGTCTCCCATCCAGGTACTAACCAGGCCCGACCGTGCTTAGCTTCCGAGATCAGACGAGATCGGGCGTGTTCACGGTGGTGTGGCCGTAAGCAATTGCTCCTGGCACCAGACAGGACTTTAAACAGGAGAAAGGATGATTTTTTTTACCCCAAATGAAAATAGCTTACAGCACCTGGTATTCCCAGGCGGTCTCCCATCCAGGTACTAACCAGGCCCGACCGTGCTTAGC
This sequence comes from Micromesistius poutassou, assembly GCF_964030765.1. NCBI lineage: Eukaryota > Metazoa > Chordata > Actinopteri > Gadiformes > Gadidae > Micromesistius > Micromesistius poutassou. Next base: position 29,866,001 of record NC_140271.1, read on the forward strand.
TTCCGAGATCAGATGAGATCGGGCGTGTTCGCAGTGGTGTGGCCTTAAGCAATTGCTCCTGGCACCAGACAGGACTTTAAACAGGAGAAAGGATGATTTTTTTTACCCCAAATGAAAATAGATTACAGCACCTGGTATTCCCAGGCGGTCTCCCATCCAAGTACTAACCAGGCCCGACCGTGCTTAGCTTCCGAGATCAGACGAGATCGGGCGTGTTCACGGTGGTGTGGCCGTAAGCAATTGCTCCTGGCACCAGACAGGACTTTAAACAGGAGAAAGGATGATTTTTTTTACCCCAAATGAAAATAGCTTACAGCACCTTGTATTCCCAGGCGGTCTCCCATCCAAGTACTAACCAGGCCCGACCGTGCTTAGCTTCCGAGATCAGACGAGATCGGGCGTGTTCACGGTGGTGTGGCCGTAAGCAATTCCTCCTGGCACCAGACAGGACTTTAAACAGGAGAAAGGATGATTTTTTTTACCCCAAATGAAAATAGCTTACAGCACCTGGTATTCCCAGGCGGTCTCCCATCCAGGTACTAACCAGGCCCGACCGTGCTTAGCTTCCGAGATCAGACGAGATCGGGCGTGTTCGCAGTGGTGTGGCCGTAAGCAATTGCTCCTGGCACCAGACAGGACTTTAAACAGGAGAAAGGATCATTTTTTTTACCCCAAATGAAAACACATTTACAGCACCTGTTATTCCCAGGCGGTCTCCCATCCAAGTACTAACCAGGCCCGACCGTGCATAGCTTCCGAGATCAGACGAGATTGGGCGTGTTCGCAGTGGTGTGGCCGTAAGCAATTACTCCTGGCACCAGACAGGACTTTAAACAGGAGAAAGGATGATTTTTTTTACCCCAAATGAAAATAGCTTACAGCACCTGGTATTCCCAGGCGGTCTCCCATCCAGGTACTAACCAGGCCCGACTGTGCTTAGCTTCCGAGATCAGACGAGATCGGGCGTGTTCGCAGTGGTGTGGCCGTAAGCAATTGCTCCTGCCACCAGACAGGACTTTAAACAGGAGAAAGGATGATTTTTTTTACCCCAAATGAAAATAGCTTACAGCACCTGGTATTCCCAGGCGGTCTCCCATCCAGGTACTAACCAGGCCCGACCGTGCTTAGCTTCCGAGACCAGACGAGATCGGGCGTGTTCGCAGTGGTGTGGCCGTAAGCAATTTCTCCTGGCACCAGACAGGACTTTAAACAGGAGAAAGGATCATTTTTTTTACCCCAAATGAAAATAGATTACAGCACCTGGTATTCCCAGGCGGTCTCCCATCCAAGTACTATCCAGGCCCGACCGTGCTTGGCTTCTGAGATCAGACGAGATCGGGCGTGTTCACGGTGGTGTGGCCGTTAGCAATTGCTCCTGGCACCAGACAGGACTTTAAACAGGAGAAAGGATGATTTTTTTTACCCCAAATGAAAATAGCTTACAGTACCTGGTATTCCCAGGCGGTCTCCCATCCAGGTACTAACCAGGCCCGACCGTGCTTAGCTTCCGAGATCAGATGAGATCGGGCGTGTTCGCAGTGGTGTGGCCTTAAGCAATTGCTCCTGGCACCAGACAGGACTTTAAACAGGAGAAAGGATGATTTTTTTACCCCAAATGAAAATAGATTACAGCACCTGGTATTCCCAGGCGGTCTCCCATCCAAGTACTAACCAGGCCCGACCGTGCTTAGCTTCCGAGATCAGACGAGATCGGGCGTGTTCACGGTGGTGTGGCCGTAAGCAATTGCTCCTGGCACCAGACAGGACTTTAAACAGGAGAAAGGATGATTTTTTTTACCCCAAATGAAAATAGCTTACAGCACCTGGTATTCCCAGGCGGTCTCCCATCCAAGTACTAACCAGGCCCGTCCGTGCTTAGCTTCCGAGCTCAGACGAGATCGGGCGTGTTCACGGTGGTGTGGCCGTAAGCAATTGCTCCTGCCACCAGACAGGACTTTAAACAGGAGAAAGGATGATTTTTTTTACCCCAAATGAAAATAGCTTACAGCACCTGGTATTCCCAGGCGGTCTCCCATCCAAGTACTAACCAGGCCCGACCGTGCTTAGCTTCCGAGATCAGACGAGATCGGGCATGTTCACGGTGGTGTGGCCGTAAGCAATTTCTCCTGGCACCAGACAGGACTTTAAACAGGAGAAAGGATGATTTTTTTTACCCCAAATGAAAATAGCTTACAGCACCTGGTATTCCCAGGCGGTCTCCCATCCAGGTACTAACCAGGCCCGACCGTGCTTAGCTTCCGAGATCAGACGAGATCGGGCGTGTTCGCAGTGGTGTGGCCGTAAGCAATTGCTCCTGGCACCAGACAGGACTTTAAACAGGAGAAAAGATCATTTTTTTTACCCCAAATGAAAATAGCTTACAGCACCTGGTATTCCCAGGCGGTCTCCCATCCAGGTACTAACCAGGCCCGACCGTGCTTAGCTTCCGAGATCAGACGAGATCGAGCGTGATCGCCGTGGTGTGGCCGTAAGCAATTGCTCCTGGCACCAGACAGGACTTTAAACAGGAGAAAGGATCTTTTTTGTACCCCAAATGAATATAGATTACAGCACCTGGTATTCCCAGGCGGTCTCCCATCCAAATACTAACCAGGCCTGACCGTGCTCAGCTTCCGAGGTCAGACGAGATCGGGCGTGTTCACGGTGGTGTGGCCGTAAGCAATTGCTCCTGGCACCAGACAGGACTTTAAACAGGAGAAAGGATCATTTTTTTTACCCCAAATGAAAATAGATTACAGCACCTGGTATTCCCAGGCGGTCTCCCATCCAAGTACTAACCAGGCCCGACCGTGCTTAGCTTCTGAGATCAGACGAGATCGGGCGTGTTCACGGTGGTGTGGCCGTAAGCAATTGCTCCTGGCACCAGACAGGACTTTAAACAGGAGAAAGGATGATTTTTTTTACCCCAAATGAAAATAGTTTACAGCACCTGGTATTCCCAGGCGGTCGCCCATCCAGGTACTAACCAGGCCCGACCGTGCTTAGCTTCCGAGATCAGACGAGATCGGGCGTGTTCACGGTGGTGTGGCCGTAAGCAATTGCTCCTGGCACCAGACAGGACTTTAAACAGGAGAAAGGATCATTTTTTTTACCCCAAATGAAAATAGATTACAGCACCTGGTATTCCCAGGCGGTCTTCCATCCAAGTACTAACCAGGCCCGACCGTGCTTAGCTTCCGAGATCAGACGAGATCGGGCGTGTTCACGGTGGTGTGGCCGTACGCAATTGCTCCTGGCACCAGACAGGACTTTAAACAGGAGAAAGGATGATTTTTTTTACCCCAAATGAAAATAGCTTACAGCACCTGGTATTCCCAGGCGGTCTCCCATCCAGGTACTAACCAGGCCCGACCGTGCTTAGCTTCCGAGATCAGACGAGATCAGGCATGTTCACAGTGGTGTGGCCGTAAGCAATTTCTCCTGGCACCAGACAGGACTTTAAACAGGAGAAAGGATCATTTTTTTTACCCCAAATGAAAATAAATTACAGCACCTGGTATTCCCAGGCGGTCTCCCATCCAAGTACTATCCAGGCCCGACCGTGCTTAGCTTCCGAGATCAGACGAGATCGGGCGTGTTCACGGTGGTCTGGCCGTAAGCAGTTGCTCCTGGCACCAGACAGGACTTTAAACAGGAGAAAGGATGATTTTTTTTACCCCAAATGAAAATAGCTTACAGCACCTGGTATTCCCAGGCGGTCTCCCATCCAGGTACTAACCAGGCCCCACCGTGCTTAGCTTCCGAGATCAAACGAGATCGGGCGTGTTCGCAGTGGTGTGGCCGTAAGCAATTGCTCCTGCCACCAGACAGGACTTTAAACAGGAGAAAGGATGATTTTTTTTACCCCAAATGAAAATAGCTTACAGCACCTGGTATTCCCAGGCGGTCTCCCATCCAGGTACTAACCAGGCCCGACCGTGCTTAGCTTCCGAGACCAGACGAGATCGGGCGTGTTCGCAGTGGTGTGGCCGTAAGCAATTTCTCCTGGCACCAGACAGGACTTTAAACAGGAGAAAGGATCATTTTTTTTACCCCAAATGAAAATAGATTACAGCACCTGGTATTCCCAGGCGGTCTCCCATCCAAGTACTATCCAGGCCCGACCGTGCTTGGCTTCTGAGATCAGACGAGATCGGGCGTGTTCACGGTGGTGTGGCCGTTAGCAATTGCTCCTGGCACCAGACAGGACTTTAAACAGGAGAAAGGATGATTTTTTTTACCCCAAATGAAAATAGCTTACAGTACCTGGTATTCCCAGGCGGTCTCCCATCCAGGTACTAACCAGGCCCGACCGTGCTTAGCTTCCGAGATCAGATGAGATCGGGCGTGTTCGCAGTGGTGTGGCCTTAAGCAATTGCTCCTGGCACCAGACAGGACTTTAAACAGGAGAAAGGATGATTTTTTTACCCCAAATGAAAATAGATTACAGCACCTGGTATTCCCAGGCGGTCTCCCATCCAAGTACTAACCAGTCCCGACCGTGCTTAGCTTCCGAGATCAGACGAGATCGGGCGTGTTCACGGTGGTGTGGCCGTAAGCAATTGCTCCTGGCACCAGACAGGACTTTAAACAGGAGAAAGGATGATTTTTTTTACCCCAAATGAAAATAGCTTACAGCACCTGGTATTCCCAGGCGGTCTCCCATCCAAGTACTAACCAGGCCCGTCCGTGCTTAGCTTCCGAGCTCAGACGAGATCGGGCGTGTTCACGGTGGTGTGGCCGTAAGCAATTGCTCCTGCCACCAGACAGGACTTTAAACAGGAGAAAGGATGATTTTTTTTACCCCAAATGAAAATAGCTTACAGCACCTGGTATTCCCAGGCGGTCTCCCATCCAAGTACTAACCAGGCCCGACCGTGCTTAGCTTCCGAGATCAGACGAGATCAGGCATGTTCACGGTGGTGTGGCCGTAAGCAATTTCTCCTGGCACCAGACAGGACTTTAAACAGGAGAAAGGATGATTTTTTTTACCCCAAATGAAAATAGCTTACAGCACCTGGTATTCCCAGGCGGTCTCCCATCCAGGTACTAACCAGGCCCGACCGTGCTTAGCTTCCGAGATCAGACGAGATCGGGCGTGTTCGCAGTGGTGTGGCCGTAAGCAATTGCTCCTGGCACCAGACAGGACTTTAAACAGGAGAAAAGATCATTTTTTTTACCCCAAATGAAAATAGCTTACAGCACCTGGTATTCCCAGGCGGTCTCCCATCCAGGTACTAACCAGGCCCGACCGTGCTTAGCTTCCGAGATCAGACGAGATCGAGCGTGATCGCCGTGGTGTGGCCGTAAGCAATTGCTCCTGGCACCAGACAGGACTTTAAACAGGAGAAAGGATCTTTTTTGTACCCCAAATGAATATAGATTACAGCACCTGGTATTCCCAGGCGGTCTCCCATCCAAATACTAACCAGGCCTGACCGTGCTCAGCTTCCGAGGTCAGACGAGATCGGGCGTGTTCACGGTGGTGTGGCCGTAAGCAATTGCTCCTGGCACCAGACAGGACTTTAAACAGGAGAAAGGATCATTTTTTTTACCCCAAATGAAAATAGATTACAGCACCTGGTATTCCCAGGCGGTCTCCCATCCAAGTACTAACCAGGCCCGACCGTGCTTAGCTTCTGAGATCAGACGAGATCGGGCGTGTTCACGGTGGTGTGGCCGTAAGCAATTGCTCCTGGCACCAGACAGGACTTTAAACAGGAGAAAGGATGATTTTTTTTACCCCAAATGAAAATAGTTTACAGCACCTGGTATTCCCAGGCGGTCGCCCATCCAGGTACTAACCAGGCCCGACCGTGCTTAGCTTCCGAGATCAGACGAGATCGGGCGTGTTCACGGTGGTGTGGCCGTAAGCAATTGCTCCTGGCACCAGACAGGACTTTAAACAGGAGAAAGGATCATTTTTTTTACCCCAAATGAAAATAGATTACAGCACCTGGTATTCCCAGGCGGTCTTCCATCCAAGTACTAACCAGGCCCGACCGTGCTTAGCTTCCGAGATCAGACGAGATCGGGCGTGTTCACGGTGGTGTGGCCGTACGCAATTGCTCCTGGCACCAGACAGGACTTTAAACAGGAGAAAGGATGATTTTTTTTACCCCAAATGAAAATAGCTTACAGCACCTGGTATTCCCAGGCGGTCTCCCATCCAGGTACTAACCAGGCCCGACCGTGCTTAGCTTCCGAGATCAGACGAGATCAGGCATGTTCACAGTGGTGTGGCCGTAAGCAATTTCTCCTGGCACCAGACAGGACTTTAAACAGGAGAAAGGATCATTTTTTTTACCCCAAATGAAAATAAATTACAGCACCTGGTATTCCCAGGCGGTCTCCCATCCAAGTACTATCCAGGCCCGACCGTGCTTAGCTTCCGAGATCAGACGAGATCGGGCGTGTTCACGGTGGTCTGGCCGTAAGCAGTTGCTCCTGGCACCAGACAGGACTTTAAACAGGAGAAAGGATGATTTTTTTTACCCCAAATGAAAATAGCTTACAGCACCTGGTATTCCCAGGCGGTCTCCCATCCAGGTACTAACCAGGCCCCACCGTGCTTAGCTTCCGAGATCAAACGAGATCGGGCGTGTTCGCAGTGGTGTGGCCGTAAGCAATTCCTCCTAGCACCAGACAGGACTTTAAACAGGAGAAAGGATGATTTTTTTTACCCCAAATGAAAATAGCTTACAGCACCTCGGATTCCCATGCGGTCTCCCATCCAGGTACTAACAAGGCCCGACCGTGCTTAGCTTCCGAGATCAGACGAGATCGGGCGTGTTCGCAGTGGTGTGGCCGTAAGCTATTGCTCCTGGTACCAGACAGGACTTTAAACAGGAGAAAGGATCATTTTTTTTACCCCAAATGAAAACACAATTACAGCACATGGTATTCCCAGGCGGTCTCCCATTCAAGTACTAACCAGGCCCGACCGTGCTTAGCTTCCGAGATCAGACGAGATCGGACGTGTTCACGGTGGTGTGGCCGTAAGCAATTGCTCCTGGCACCAGACAGGACTTTAAACAGGAGAAAGGATGATTTTTTTTACCCCAAATGAAAATAGCTTACAGCACCTGGTATTCCCAGGCGGTCTCCCATCCAGGTACTAACCAGGCCCGACCGTGCTTAGCTTCCGAGATCAGACGAGATCGGGCGTGTTCGCAGTGGTGTGGCCGTAAGCTATTGCTCCTGGCACCAGACAGGACTTTAAACAGGAGAAAAGATCATTTTTTTTACCCCAAATGAAAATAGATTACAGCACCTGGTATTCCCAGGCGGTCTCCCATCCAAGTACTAACCAGGCCCGACCGTGCTTAGCTTCCGAGATCAGACGAGATCGTGCGTGTTCATGGTGGTGTGGCCGTAAGCAATTGCTCCTGGCACCAGACAGGACTTTAAACAGGAGAAAGGATCATTTTTTTTTACCCCAAATGAAAATAGCTTACAGCACCTGGTATTCCCAGGCGGTCTCCCATCCAGGTACTAACCAGGCCCGACCGTGCTTAGCTTCCGAGATCAGACGAGATCGGGCGTGTTCGCAGTGGTGTGGCCGTAAGCATTTGCTCCTGGCACCAGACAGGACTTTAAACAGGAGAAAGGATAATTTTTTTTACCCCAAATGAAAACACAATTACAGCACCTATTATTCCCAGGCGGTCTCCCATCCAAGTACTAACCAGGCCCGACCGTGCATAGCTTCCGAGATCAGACGAGATCGGGCGTGTTCCCAGTGGTGTGGCCTTAAGCAATTGCTCCTGGCACCAGACAGGACTTTAAACAGGAGAAAGGATGATTTTTTTTACCCAAATGAAAACACAATTACAGCACCTGTTATTCCCAGGCGGTCTCCCATCCAAGTACTAACCAGGCGCGACCTTGCTTAGCTTCCGAGATCAGACGAGATCGGGCGTGTTCACGGTGGTGTGGCCGTAAGCAGTTGCTCCTGGCACCAGACAGGACTTTAAACAGGAGAAAGGATGATTTTTTTTACCCCAAATGAAAATAGCTTACAGCACCTGGTATTCCCAGGCGGTCTCCCATCCAAGTACTAACCAGGCCCGACCGTGCTTAGCTTCCGAGATCAGACGAGATCGGGCGTGTTCGCAGTGGTGTGGCCGTAAGCAATTGCTCCTGGCACCAGACAGGACTTTAAACAGGAGAAAAGATCATTTTTTTTACCCCAAATGAAAATAGATTACAGCACCTGGTATTCCCAGGCGGTCTCCCATCCAAGTACTAACCAGGCCCGACCGTGCTTAGCTTCCGAGATCAGACGAGATCGGGCGTGTTCACGGTGGTGTGGCCGTAAGCAATTGCTCCTGGCACCAGACAGGACTTTAAACAGGAGAAAGGATGATTTTTTTTACCTCAAATGAAATTAGCTTACAGCACCTTGTATTCCCAGGCGGTCTCCCATCCAAGTACTAACCAGGCCCGACCGTGCTTAGCTTCCGAGATCAGACGAGATCGGGCGTATTCACGGTGGTGTAGCCGTAAGCAATTGCTCCTGGCACCAGACAGGACTTTAAACAGGAGAAAGGATGATTTTTTTTACCCCAAATGAAAATAGCTTACAGCACCTGGTATTCCCAGGCGGTCTCCCATCCAAGTACTAACCAGGGCCGACCGTGCTTAGCTTCCGAGATCAGACGAGATCGGGCGTGTTCACGGTGGTGTGGCCGTAAGCAATTGCTCCTGGCACCAGACAGGACTTTAAACAGGAGAAAGGATGATTTTTTTTACCCCAAATGAAAATAGCTTACAGCACCTGGTATTCCCAGGCGGTCTCCCATCCAGGTACTAACCAGGCCCGACCGTGCTTAGCTTCCGAGATCAGACGAGATCGGGCGTGTTCGCAGTGGTGTGGCCGTAAGCTATTGCTCCTGGCACCAGACAGGACTTTAAACAGCAGAAAAGATCATTTTTTTTACCCCAAATGAAAATAGATTACAGCACCTGGTATTCCCAGGCGGTCTCCCATCCAAGTACTAACCAGGCCCGACCGTGCTTAGCTTCCGAGATCAGACGAGATCGGGCGTGTTCATGGTGGTGTGGCCATAAGCAATTGCTCCTGGCACCAGACAGGACTTTAAACAGGAGAAAGGATGATTTTTTTTACCCCAAATGAAAATAGCTTACAGCACCTGGTATTCCCAGGCGGTCTCCCATCCAAGTACTAACCAGGCCCGACCGTGCTTAGCTTCCGAGCTCAGACGAGATCGGGCGTGTTCACGGTGGTGTGGCCGTAAGCAATTTCTCCTGGCACCAGACAGGACTTTAAACAGGAGAAAGGATAATTTTTTTTACCCCGAATGAAAATAGCTTACAGCACCTGGTATTCCCAGGCGGTCTCCCATCCAGGTACTAACCAGGCCCGACCGTGCTTAGCTTCCGAGATCAGACGAGATCGGGCGTGTTCGCAGTGGTGTGGCCGTAAGCTATTGCTCCTGGCACCAGACAGGACTTTAAACAGGAGAAAAGATCATTTTTTTTACCCCAAATGAAAATAGATTACAGCACCTGGTATTCCCAGGCGGTCTCCCATCCAAGTACTAACCAGGCCCGACCGTGCTTAGCTTCCGAGATCAGACGAGATCGGGCGTGTTCATGGTGGTGTGGCCGTAAGCAATTGCTCCTGGCACCAGACAGGACTTTAAACAGGAGAAAGGATGATTTTTTTTTACCCCAAATGAAAATAGCTTACAGCACCTGGTATTCCCAGGCGGTCTCCCATCCAGGTACTAACCAGGCCCGACCGTGCTTAGCTTCCGAGATCAGACGAGATCGGGCGTGTTCGCAGTGGTGTGGCCGTAAGCAATTGCTCCTGGCACCAGACAGGACTTTAAACAGGAGAAAGGATAATTTTTTTTACCCCAAATGAAAACACAATTACAGCACCTATTATTCCCAGGCGGTCTCCCATCCAAGTACTAACCAGGCCCGACCGTGCATAGCTTCCGAGATCAGACGAGATCGGGCGTGTTCCCAGTGGTGTGGCCTTAAGCAATTGCTCCTGGCACCAGACAGGACTTTAAACAGGAGAAAGGATGATTTTTTTTACCCAAATGAAAACACAATTACAGCACCTGTTATTCCCAGGCGGTCTCCCATCCAAGTACTAACCAGGCCCGACCTTGCTTAGCTTCCGAGATCAGACGAGATCGGGCGTGTTCTCAGTGGTGTGGCCGTAAGCAATTGCTCCTGCCACCAGACAGGACTTTAAACAGGAGAAAGGATGATTTTTTTTACCCCAAATGAAAATAGCTTACAGCACCTGGTATTCCCAGGCGGTCTCCCATCCAGGTACTAACCAGGCCCGACCGTGCTTAGCTTCCGAGACCAGACGAGATCGGGCGTGTTCGCAGTGGTGTGGCCGTAAGCAATTTCTCCTGGCACCAGACAGGACTTTAAACAGGAGAAAGGATCATTTTTTTTACCCCAAATGAAAATAGATTACAGCACCTGGTATTCCCAGGCGGTCTCCCATCCAAGTACTATCCAGGCCCGACCGTGCTTGGCTTCCGAGATCAGACGAGATCGGGCGTGTTCACGGTGGTGTGGCCGTTAGCAATTGCTCCTGGCACCAGACAGGACTTTAAACAGGAGAAAGGATGATTTTTTTTACCCCAAATGAAAATAGCTTACAGCACCTGGTATTCCCAGGCGGTCTCCCATCCAAGTACTAACCAGGCCCGACCGTGCTTAGCTTCCGAGATCAGACGAGATCGGGCGTGTTCACGGTGGTGTGGCCGTAAGCAATTTCTCCTGGCACCAGACAGGACTTTAAACAGGAGAAAGGATGATTTTTTTTACCCCAAATGAAAATAGCTTACAACACCTGGTATTCCCAGGCGGTCTCCCATCCAGGTACTAACCAGGCCCGACCGTGCTTAGCTTCCGAGATCAGACGAGAGCGGGCGTGTTCGCAGTGGTGTGGCCGTAAGCTATTGCTCCTGGCACCAGACAGGACTTTAAACAGGAGAAAAGATCCTTTTTTTTACCCCAAATGAAAATAGATTACAGCACCTGGTATTCCCAGGCGGTCTCCCATCCAAGTACTAACCAGGCCCGACCGTGCTTAGCTTCCGAGATCAGACGAGATCGGGCGTGTTCATGGTGGTGTGGCCGTAAGCAATTGCTCCTGGCACCAGACAGGACTTTAAACAGGAGAAAGGATGATTTTTTTTTACCCCAAATGAAAATAGCTTACAGCACCTGGTATTCCCAGGCGGTCTCCCATCCAGGTACTAACCAGGCCCGACCGTGCTTAGCTTCCGAGATCAGACGAGATCGGGCGTGTTCGCAGTGGTGTGGCCGTAAGCAATTGCTCCTGGCACCAGACAGGACTTTAAACAGGAGAAAGGATAATTTTTTTTACCCCAAATGAAAACACAATTACAGCACCTGTTATTCCCAGGCGGTCTCCCATCCAAGTACTAACCAGGCCCGACCGTGCATAGCTTCCGAGATCAGACGAGATCGGGCGTGTTCCCAGTGGTGTGGCCTTAAGCAATTGCTCCTGGCACCAGACAGGACTTTAAACAGGAGAAAGGATGATTTTTTTTACCCAAATGAAAACACAATTACAGCACCTGTTATTCCCAGGCGGTCTCCCATCCAAGTACTAACCAGGCCCGACCTTGCTTAGCTTCCGAGATCAGACGAGATCGGGCGTGTTCACGGTGGTGTGGCCGTAAGCAGTTCCTCCTGGCACCAGACAGGACTTTAAACAGGAGAAAGGATGATTTTTTTTACCCCAAATGAAAATAGATTATAGCACCTGGTATTCCGAGGCGGTCTCCCATCCAAGTCCGACCGTGCTTAGCTTCCGAGATCAGACGAGATCGGGCGTGTTCACGGTGGTGTGGCCGTAAGCAATTGCTCCTGGCACCAGACAGGACTTTAAACAGGAGAAAGGATGATTTTTTTTACCCCAAATGAAAATAGCTTACAGCACCTGGTATTCCCAGGCGGTCTCCCATCCAGGTACTAACCAGGCCCGACCGTGCTTAGCTTCCGAGATCAGATGAGATCGGCCGTGTTCGCAGTGGTGTGGCCGTAAGCTATTACTCCTGGCACCAGACAGGACTTTAAACAGGAGAAAGGATCATTTTTTTTACCCCAAATGAAAATAGATTACAGCACCTGGTATTCCCAGGCGGTCTCCCATCCAAGTACTAACCAGGCCCGTCCTTGCTTAGCTTCCGAGATCAGACGAGATCGGGCGTGTTCACGGTGGTGTGGCCGTAAGCAGTTGCTCCTGGCACCAGACAGGACTTTAAACAGGAGAAAGGATCATTTTTTTTTACCCCAAATGAAAATAGATTACAGCACCTGGTATTCCCAGGCGGTCTCCCATCCAGGTACTAACCAGGCCCGACCGTGCATAGCTTCCGAGATCAGACGAGATCGGGCGTGTTCGCAGTGGTGTGGCCGTAAGCAATTGCTCCTGGCACCAGACAAGACTTTAAAAAGGAGAAAGGATCATTTTTTTTACCCCAAATGAAAATAGATTACAGCACCTGGTATTCCCAGGCGGTCTCCCATCCAAGTACTAACCAGGCCCCACCGTGCTTAGCTTCCGAGATCAGACGAGATCGGGCGTGTTCACGGTGGTGTGGCCGTAAGCAATTGCTCCTGGCACCAGACAGGACTTTAAACAGGAGAAAGGATCATTTTTTTTACCCCAAATGAAAATAGCTTACAGCACCTGGTATTCCCAGGCGGTCTCCCATCCAGGTACTAACCAGGCCCGACCGTGCTTAGCTTCCGAGATCAGACGTGTTCGCAGTGGTGTGGCCGTAAGCAATTGCTCCTGGCACCAGACAGGACTTTAAACAGGAGAAAGGATGATTTTTTTTACCCCAAATGAAAATAGCTTACAGCACCTGGTATTCCCAGGCGGTCTCCCATCCAGGTACTAACCAGGCCCGACCTTGCTTAGCTTCCGAGATCAGACGAGATCGGGCTTGTTCATGGTGGTGTGGCCGTAAGCAATTGCTCCTGGCACCAGACAGGACTTTAAACAGGAGAAAGGATGATTTTTTTTACCCCAAATGAAAATAGCTTACAGCACCTGGTATTCCCAGGCGGTCTGCCATCCAGGTACTAACCAGGCCCGACCGTGCTTACCTTCCGAGATCAGACGAGATCGGGCGTGTTTTTTTTTTTTTTATCTTTAAAAATTGTCCGATTTTATATACAAACATTAATATTAATTACACAGAGAAAATACAGCTGAGGTGACCTTTCTTAAAAAACAAATAAAAGAACAAGAGAACAAAATCAAAATCAGAAATTAAACATAAGTTTTCCGTCATCTATCACAGAAATGAACTTGCATCCATTTATAAAGGTTCCAAAATCCATCTTTTCGCATTTGTAAATCCAGAAAATATCTTTCTTCAACTCAGATTCAAAGTATGACCATACACCTATATGTTTTCCCTCAAAATGCGCTAGGTTCCTTCTCAGCCATATCGCATATCTGGCATGACTTAAAACGTAATTTAACATATTCACGTTAACTCCTTTTTTCTTTTCCCACACCCCAAATAGAAAAACCTTTTTCCACTCCATCCCCTCAATATACTCCCTTCCCCAGTTCTCATGCAGGAATTCTCTCAATTTCATAAAAAACATCTTCAACTTGTCACACTCATAGTACAGGTGCATTAGTGTCTCTGGATCAAATTTACATACATCACATTCCCTCTTTACATTTCTATTTATTTGGTGTATCACCACATTTGTGAACATCCTGTTATGTCTAAATTTAAAATCATGATTCTGGCATTCTATACTATTTTTCTTTACAATCCAATTTTTCCATGTTTCATTTCCCTTCATACCTGGAAACACCTTTTCCCAAACCTTTTCGGAAGCAGGTTCTTTAAGCTCTTCCTTTATCAGCACTTTGTAATAGTCCTTTGCTTTTAGATTACATAGTACTATTTTCTTCCCATTATTTTCTGTATATAGCTCAGGAAACGTTATTTTTCTGTCTGTTACCACATTATTTTCTATTTGTATAACCCATTCCATCGGTATGCTTTCTTTTATTTTCTCATACATATTTACAATACTTCTTTCACTCATATCCTCATCGTACTCCTGTACTGTATCTATGATCGCCTGGTTTCTAAGGAATCCAGGTATGAATTCGTATATGTAGTCCTTAATTTGCCTTAATCCTGCATAGAAGAATTTTTTCTCCCATAGCATGTTATTGTTCTTTGTTATTATGGGATTACACCATACTGGCTGATTTATTATTTGACTAAGTTTTTTACATTCATACTTAATATTGACTCTATATTTTCCCCATGCTTCAAACACTTCTTTATAAAATCGAGGTACTTTTTCATACATAGTATTTTTCATTATCATAATTAACCCATTCTCTTCACACCTTCCGTTTTTATACAAATACTCCTTGAAAACATTTTTCCATCCGTAATCCACCCTGTCATACAAATACTTTTTGACAGTTTTGATTCTTATTGCTTTTTTCTTTATATTTAAATCCACCAGTTTCAGTCCACCTTCTTCATATTTCCCTATCAGTGTTTTATGTGCTATTCTAGCCGGTTTCCCATCCCATATGTAATTATTAATTATACTGTTCAGCTCTTTATGCACCCACTCTGGCATGTCTACCACGGTCATTGCATATACAACCTTGGATAATATCAGAGCATTTATCACCACAACCTTCCCCTTCAATTTCAATCTCCTTGGCCTCCACGCATTTAATGTGTTTTTCACTTTGTTTATAACCCCGTTCCACGTCTCGTCTCTAGCCTCCTTTTCTTTCACTCCAATATGCATCCCCAATATTTTTATATAATCATTTGCAACTCTAAAAGGCATACTACAACCCATCTGGTTTACATTTCCAACGTACATTATTTCAGTTTTATCTACATTTACCTTAGCCCCTGATGCTTTCCCATATATTTCTATTTTATCCATTATCCTTTTCACACCATTCATATTTTTCACCATACATGTGGTATCATCAGCATATTGCTGAATTATGCTTTCTCCCCCATTTGGCAATTGGATCCCCTCAATTTCTTTATCATTTTTTATCATTTCAGCCAGACTTTCCGCAGTTAAGCTGTATAATACAGCAGATAGTGGACACCCTTGTCTTACAGATCTCTCAAGCGGAAAAGGATCCGTTATAGCTCCATTTATTTTAACGCTGCTTGTTGCATTCCTGTATAACAGTTTTATCCAATTTATTATTCTCTCTCCGAACCCAAACTTCTCCAATGTGCAAAAAAGGAAACTGTGCTCAACCCTATCGAAGGCTTTATTCAAGTCTACACTTAAAATAATTCCCCCAGCCTTGCCCATGTACTCTACCGTGTCCCTTATTGTGCTAATGATGTCTGATATGTCCCTCCCTGGTATCCCATACGCCTGTGTTGATGATATGACTGTTGGTGCGGCCCTTTTTATTCTGTTTGCTAATACCTTTGCTAATATTTTGTAATCTGTGTTTAGTAAGCTTAGTGGTCTGTAGTTCTCTAGTTTTCTTCTGCCTCCCTTGTTTTTATATAGTACCGTTATTAATCCTGTTGCAATTGACTCTGGTATCTCCTGTTCTTTTTCCATCTCTGCATAAATCCTATTTAATATAGGGAACATAATTTCTATAAACGTTTTATAAAACTCACTCGTAAGGCCATCTGTACCCGGACTTTTATTGTTTTTTAAAGACATTATTGCTTCTCTTATTTCTATATCTTTTATATTATCATCACACATACATTTCTCGTCTTTTGTGATTGTTTTATTAATATTACTTAATACTATATCTATATCTTCCTTATTTGTATTACCCTTTTTGAATAGATTTTTATAAAATGTCCCAACCGTATCTATAATATCTACAAAATCATTTATTGTCTCTCCATCTTCATTTTCCAACTCTTCGATATATACCCTTTCTTGTTTTCTTTTTTCCAATCCCAAAAAATAACCTGTACATTTCTCTCCCCTCATTGCGTATTCCGCCCTACTCCTTGTTATTGCCCCCTTACATTGATTCTGCTCATAAGAGTCTAATTTCGATTTTACCTTTAAATATTTCTCTATACTATGTTTTGGATCCTTATCCACTCTCTCAGCCTCTTCTGCCAGCGCATCCGTCAAGCCTTTTACTTTCTCTCTTTCTTTAAAATTCCGAGTCTTAGCATATCGAATGCTTATTATTTTTATCTTTTGCTTTAGTCCTTCCCACCATAATCCCTTATTTCCGCACACTTCCATGTTATTTTTTTCTTGTTCTACACAGGCCGCTATTTTGTTTCTGTACCTCTCTTCCTCGAGCAGACTGCTGTTGAGGCACCATACTCCTCCTCCCCTTCTTTCCACCCCGCTACCAACCTCTACTGACAGAATGGCATGATCACTAAACGATGTGAAGTTGTAATTCATTTTTTTTAGATATTTTACAGTACTCTGTTTTGCAATACATAGATCGATTCGACTCTGCTTTAATTCCCCCATTACCATTTGTCTCCTCGAGTATTCCCGCTTGTTTGGGTGTTCATTCCTCCATATATCAATTAACTGTCTTTCCTCCATCATTTTCAGAAAAACCTTTCTTGACGTGTCGTTCTTAAATTCTTTCCCTGTCGCTAAATCCAGCCTCGTACTTTTTAAATTAAAATCTCCCACCATAATACAGTTTCCCACACACCATTTCCCCAACCCCAAGAAAAACACCTTCCTATCCGTTTCTATATTTGGCGCATATACATTAATCAGTCGATACACTATATTTTTATATTTAAATTCTATAATAATTATTCTACCCGTTTTATCACTGTAGAGTTCTTTTATGTTCTCTACAATATCATTTTTTATCAAAATCGCTACACCACATGATTTCTCTGTACCATTATTTACATATACCATGTCTTTCCATTTTATTTTTATATCCTTCATGATATTGTCTGTCCAATTTGTTTCTTGCAGACATAATATATCATTATTCTTACATTTAACTAATAGTTTTTCCAGTTTGCTTTGATTTCTTAAACCATTTGTGTTAAATGAAATTAAGCTGAACATAAGCCACAAGGTGATTATTGTTTCATTTCTAACCTTCATTTTTTCATACCTTTCTTCTTTGCTGCTACTATTCTTTCCTTCTTAGCTTTCCTTTTCTTCGCCAGCTCTGCCCTTCTGTCCATAGGTTCGTCCGTCTCCGAAACCGTCTCGATATCCATTTCCTCCAGCCAGCTCTTCCTTATTTGGTCCCGCTCCTCCTCTGGGGTTCCCTCGATCTCCCCCTCCGACGACATGTCTTTCGCGCTGTCCTCTCCAACTCCTCTTGGACTTCCTCCACCAACCAGGGTGCTTTCATGGGCCATTTTCGGCATCAGGTCCCCAGAGGTACCTTCACCTACTCCCAGCCCAATCGCTCTGCCGGTTGGCGAGTCCTCTGGCAGGACGACGTCGTCCAGAGTGCTGCCGAGTGGCTCCATCTCTGCCGCTGCTGCCACCGCCGCCGCGTCCGCTTCCACCGCCACTGCTGACACCTCCGCAGCCTCCCCTGCCCGCACCACTGCTACCGCCGTCGCTTCACCGTCCCGCTGCCCTTCCTGGTTCTCATCCGCTCGATCTCCTCCTCTCGCGTTCCACGTCGGGCATTCTCGTGCGTAGTGCCCCTGCGTCTGACATTTATGACATCTGAATTGTGGGCAGTCTCTCAATATGTGTCCCGGTTGTATGCACAGCCGGCATACTCTAACTTGCCGATCATGAATGACTCTAAAAAATTCTGTGCCTTCCAGTGTATCAAATTTGGTTGAATACGGCAGTGATTTCACCATCTCTGTAAATTGGACTTTCAGAAACCTTGTGCCGTCCGCTATGTCCGTCCCAGGCCACATTCTTCTCTTTATCGGGGAGACAGCTTTCACTCCCCACTCGTGCAGCTTCGCCAGAATCACCTCATCAGACACATATGTTGGAAGGTTTAAAAAAGAAACAACCAGCTCATTGTTTACCATCTCCCTTACATACACTATATTGTCCTTTATTTTTAATCCATCCAGCAGTTTCCCCTTTCCCTCTTCATTTTCCATCGTGATTTCATATTTCTTTTGTGCTTTAAATCGACAGCCAATTACCACGCCACATATCCTCTTGATTTCTTTTAGCAGTTCCATCATTGATACATTTTCTTCCCCAATACTCTCCACAGCAACTGTCAACTTCTTCTCAAACGTTTGTGTTTTTGCCAGCGTCTTACTTATGTCCGCGATCTTTCTCGTTGTCGTTTCCCTTCCAATGTCGGCGTTCCTCGTCACTTGCTGCGTCTTGCCGTTGTCCATGATCCTGCTCGTAGTCGTGGTCTTTCCATAGTCGGCGTTCTTTGTCCCTTGCTGCGTCTTGCCGTTGTCCGTGATCCTGCTCGTAGTCGTGGTCTTTCCATGGTCGGTGTTCTTGGTCGATATCTGCTCCGTTCCGTTGTCCACGTTCCTTGTCATTGTTTGTGCCGGTCCGCTGTCAGTTGCCATGTGATCCGTCCTACTCCTCTCTACTCTCTCTCTCCTATCCATTCCGTCACTCATTCAACACACACACACACACACAAACTAAAAAGACGTTCCCCCGAACAGCAAGCTGCTGGGGGAAAAAGACGAACAAGAAAAAAAACGAAAAATGCAAAACAACTCACACACACACTCACTTACTATCAAACTAACACAAACACACACGTCTACCTGCTCTCTCTCTCTCTCGCTTCTCTCTCTGCTGATTCACTTCCGGTTCACGGTGGTGTGGCCTTAAGCAATTGCTCCTGGCACCAGACAGGACTTTAAACAGGAGAAAGGATGATTTTTTTTACCCCAAATGAAAATAGCTTACAGCACCTGGTATTCCCAGGCGGTCTCCCATCCAGGTACTAACCAGGCCCGACCTTGCTTAGCTTCCGAGATCAGACGAGATCGGGCGTGTTCGCAGTGGTGTGGCCGTAAGCAATTGCTCCTGGCACCAGACAGGACTTTAAACAGGAGAAAGGATCATTTTTTTTACCCCAAATGAAAATAGATTACAGCACCTGGTATTCCCAGGCGGTCTCCCATCCAAGTACTAACCAGGCCTGACCGTGCTTAGCTTCCGAGATCAGACGAGATCGGGCGTGTTCGCAGTGGTGTGGCCGTAAGCAATTGCTCCTGGCACCAGACAGGACTTTAAACAGGAGAAAGGATCATTTTTTTTACCCCAAATGAAAATAGCTTACAGCACCTGGTATTCCCAGGCGGTCTCCCATCCAGGTACTAACCAGGCCCGACCGTGCGTAGCTTCCGAGATCAGACGAGATCGGGCGTGTTCGCAGTGGTGTAGCCTTAAGCAATTGCTCCTGGCACCAGACAGGACTTTAAACAGGAGAAAGGATCATTTTTTTTACCCCAAATGAAAATAGCTTACAGCACCTGGTATTCCCAGGCGGTCTCCCATCCAGGTACTAACCAGGCCCGACCGTGCGTAGCTTCCGAGATCAGACGAGATCGGGCGTGTTCGCAGTGGTGTAGCCTTAAGCAATTGCTCCTGGCACCAGACAGGACTTTAAACAGGAGAAAGGATCATTTTTTTTACCCCAAATGAAAATAGCTTACAGCACCTGGTATTCCCAGGCGGTCTCCCATCCATGTACTAACCAGGCCCGACCGTGCTTTGCTTCCGAGATGAGTCGAGATCGGGCGTGTTCGCAGTGGTGTGGCCGTAAGCAATTGGTCCGGGCACCAGAAAGGACTTTAAACAGGAGAAAGGATGATTTTTTTTACCCCAAATGAAAAAAGCTTACAGCACCTGGTATTCCCAGGCGGTCTCCCATCAAGGTACTAACCAGGCCCGACCGTGCTTAGCTTCCGAGATCAGACGAGATCGGGCGTGTTCGCAGTGGTGTGGCCGTAAGCAATAGATCCTGGCACCAGACAGGACTTTAAACAGGAGAAAGGATCATTTTTTTTTACCCCAAATGAAAATAGATTACAGCACCTGGTATTCCCAGGCGGTCTCCCATCCAAGTACTAACCAGGCCCGACCGTGCTTAGCTTCCGAGATCAGACGAGATCGGGCGTGTTCGCAGTGGTGTAGCCTTAAGCAATTGCTCCTGGCACCAGACAGGACTTTAAACAGGAGAAAGGATCATTTTTTTTACCCCAAATGAAAATAGCTTACAGCACCTGGTATTCCCAGGCGGTCTCCCATCCATGTACTAACCAGGCCCGACCGTGCTTTGCTTCCGAGATGAGACGAGATCGGGCGTGTTCGCAGTGGTGTGGCCGTAAGCAATTGGTCCGGGCACCAGAAAGGACTTTAAACAGGAGAAAGGATGATTTTTTTTACCCCAAATGAAAAAAGCTTACAGCACCTGGTATTCCCAGGCGGTCTCCCATCAAGGTACTAACCAGGCCCGACCGTGCTTAGCTTCCGAGATCAGACGAGATCGGGCGTGTTCGCAGTGGTGTGGCCGTAAGCAATAGATCCTGGCACCAGACAGGACTTTAAACAGGAGAAAGGATCATTTTTTTTTACCCCAAATGAAAATAGATTACAGCACCTGGTATTCCCAGGCGGTCTCCCATCCAAGTACTAACCAGGCCCGACCGTGCTTAGCTTCCGAGATCAGACGAGATCGGGCGTGTTCACGGTGGTGTGGCCGTAAGCAATTGCTCCTGGCACCAGACAGGACTTTAAACAGGAGAAAGGATGATTTTTTTTACCCCAAATGAAAATAGATTACAGCACCTGGTATTCCCAGGCGGTCTCCCATCCAAGTACTAACCATGCCCGACCGTGCTTAGCTTCCGAGATCAGACGAGATCGGGCGTGTTCACGGTGGTGTGGCCGTAAGCAATTGCTCCTGGCACCAGACAGGACTTTAAACAGGAGAAAGGATGATTTTTTTTACCCCAAATGAAAATAGCTTACAGCACCTGGTATTCCCAGGGGGTCTCCCATCCAGGTACTAACCAGGCCCGACCGTGATCAGACGTGTTCACGGTGGTGTGGCCTTAAGCAATTGCACCTGGCACCAGACAGGACTTTAAACAGGAGAAAGGATGATTTTTTTTACCCCAAATGAAAATACGCTTACAGCACCTGGTATTCCCAGGCGGTCTCCCATCCAGGTACTAAACAGGCCCCACCGTGCTTAGCTTCCGAGATCAGACGAGATTGGGCGTGTTCACAGTGGTGTGGCCGTAAGCAATTGCTCCTGGCACCAGACAGGACTTTAAACAGGAGAAAGGATGATTTTTTTTACCCCAAATGAAAATAGCTTACAGCACCTGGTATTCCCAGGCGGTCTCCCAGCCAGGTACTAACCAGGCCCGACCGTGCTTAGCTTCCGAGATCAGACGAGATCGGGCGTGTTCGCAGTGGTGTGGCCGTAAGCAATTGCTCCTGGCACCAGACAGGACTTTAAACAGGAGAAAGGATCATTTTTTTTTACCCCAAATGAAAATAGCTTACAGCACCTGGTATTCCCAGGCGGTCTCCCATCCAGGTACTAATCAGGCCCGACCGTGCGTAGCTTCCGAGATCAGACGAGATCGGGCGTGTTCGCAGTGGTGTAGCCTTAAGCAATTGCTCCTGGCACCAGACAGGACTTTAAACAGGAGAAAGGATCATTTTTTTTACCCCAAATGAAAATAGCTTACAGCACCTGGTATTCCCAGGCGGTCTCCCATCCATGTACTAACCAGGCCCGACCGTGCTTAGCTTCCGAGATGAGACGAGATCGGGCGTGTTCGCAGTGGTGTGGCCGTAAGCAATTGCTCCGGGCACCAGAAAGGACTTTAAACAGGAGAAAGGATCATTTTTTTTTACCCCAAATGAAAATAGATTACAGCACCTGGTATTCCCAGGCGGTCTCCCATCCAAGTACTAACCAGGCCCGACCGTGCTTAGCTTCCGAGATCAGACGAGATCGGGCGTGTTCACGGTGGTGTGGCCGTAAGCAATTGCTCCTGGCACCAGACAGGACTTTAAACAGGAGAAAGGATGATTTTTTTTACCCCAAATGAAAATCGCTTACAGCACCTGGTATTCCCAGGCGGTCTCCCATCCAAGTACTAACCAGGCCCGACCATGCTTAGCTTCCGAGATCAGACGAGATCGGGCGTGTTCATGGTGGTGTGGCCGTAAGCAATTGCTCCTGGCACCAGACAGGACTTTAAACAGGAGAAAGGATGATTTTTTTTACCCCAAATGAAAATAGCTTACAGCACCTGGTATTCCCAGGCAGTCTCCCATCCAGGTACTAACCAGGCCCGACCGTGCTTAGCTTCCGAGATCAGACGAGATCGGGCGTGTTCACGGTGGTGTGGCCTTAAGCAATTGCACCTGGCACCAGACAGGACTTTAAACAGGAGAAAGGATGATTTTTTTTACCCCAAATGAAAATAGCTTACAGCACCTGGTATTCCCAGGCGGTCTCCCATCCAGGTACTAAACAGGCCCCACCGTGCTTAGCTTCCGAGATCAGACGAGATTGGGCGTGTTCGCAGTGGTGTGGCCGTAAGCAATTGCTCCTGGCACCAGACAGGACTTTAAACCCCCAACACAGTAACCTTAATTAATGGAAAGCCAATACAACAAGTCTGTGAGTTTAAATATTTAGGGATTGTGCTTGACAGCAAGCTTAAGTGGGACAAGTGGACAGATCAAATCTGCACCAAGTCTCAACAAAGAATGTTCCACCTAAAGAAACTCCTGTCCTTTAATGTTGAAAGGAGAATGCTTCAAATGTTCTATTGCTCCCTCATTGAAAGCATTCTTTCTTTTTGTATTACCTGCTGGTTTGGCAATGCCACAGAGGCACAGAAAAAGAGGGTTAGAGGAATTATAACCATATCTAGTAAATTGCTGCGCATTACTTTGCCATGTATGGAAGGCATCTACAGAGATAGGATAGAGAAAAAGGCAAGGAATATTATAGGTGACCAAAGGCACCCCCTTGCCCACTCATTTAACCCTCTTCCATCCGGGCGACGATATCGCCCCCCTCTGTTTATTAAAAACAGAGCTAAATTTTCTTTTGTGCCCCAGGCCATTAAATCCCTTAATAATAATCGATAGTCAATGTTAGTGTTGGTCAGCTCATAGCCTGCTCAGCTGGTCTGACCAGGTTAAGGCTGTGATAAATATAAAGCTGACTCACTGATGATGAGTGTTAATCTGTGTGAAAGTTGTACTGTGCTGTTTTTATCTGTGTTGTTGTTGTTTTTTTTTAGATGAAATGTCAAGTGATCTGCTGCAACTCAATTTCCCTACGGGGACAAATAAATTACTACTACATAAACAGGAGAAAGGATCTTTTTTTTTACCCCAAATGAAAATAGATTACAGCACCTGGTATTCCCAGGCGGTCTCCCATCCAAGTACTAACCAGGCCCGACCGTGCTTAGCTTCCGAGTTCAGACGAGATCGGGCGTGTTCCCTGTGGTGTGGCCGTAAGCAATTACTCCTGGCACCAGACAGGACTTTAAACAGGAGAAAGGATGATTTTTTTTACCCCAAATGAAAATAGCTTACAGCACCTGGTATTCCCAGGCGGTCTCCCATCCAGGTACTAACCATGCCCGACCATGCTTAGCTTCCGAGATCAGACGAGATCGGGCGTGTTCGCAGTGATGTGCCCGTCAGCAATTGCTCCTGGCACCAGACAGGACTTCAAACAGGAGAAAGGATCATTTTTTTTACCCCAAATGAAAATAGATTACAGCACCTGGTATTCCCAGGCGGTCTCCCATCCAAGTACTAACCAGGCCCGACCGTGCTTAGCTTCCGAGATCAGACGAGATCGGGCGTGTTCACGGTGGTGTGTCCTTAAGCAATTACTCATGGCACCAGACAGGACTTTAAACAGGAGAAAGGATGATTTTTTTTACCCCAAATGAAAATAGATTACAGCACCTGGTATTCCCAGGCGGTCTCCCATCCAAGTACTAACCAGGCCCGACCGTGCTTAGCTTCCGAGATCAGACGAGATCGGGCGTGTTCACGGTGGTGTTGCCTTAAGCAATTGAACCTGGCACCAGACAGGACTTTAAACAGGAGAAAGGATGATTTTTTTTACCCCAAATGAAAATAGATTACAGCACCTGGTATTCCCAGGCGGTCTCCCATCCAAGTACTAACCAGGCCCGACCGTGCTTAGCTTCCGAGATCAGACGAGATCGGGCGTGTTCACGGTGGTGTGGCCTTAAGCAACTGCACCTGGCACCAGACAGGACTTTAAACAGGAGAAAGGATGATTTTTTTTACCCCAAATGAAAATAGATTACAGCACCTGGTATTCCCAGGCGGGCTCCCATCCAAGTACTAACCAGGCCCGACCGTGCTTAGCTTCCGAGATCAGACGAGATCGGGCGTGTTCACGGTGGTGTGGCCTTAAGCAATTACTCATGGCACCAGACAGGACTTTAAACAGGAGAATGGATGATTTTTTTTTACCACAAATGAAATAGATTACAGCACCTGGTATTCCCAGGCGGTCTCCCATCCAAGTACTAACCAGGCCCGACCGTCCTTAGCTTCCGAGATCAGACGAGATCGGGCGTGTTCACGGTGGTGTGGCCTTAAGCAATTGCACCTGGCACCAGACAGGACTTTAAACGGGAGAAAGGATGATTTTTTTTACCCCAAATGAAAAAAGATTACAGCACCTGGTATTCCCAGGCGGTCTCCCATCCAAGTACTAACCAGGCCCGACCGTGCTTAGCTTCCGAGATCAGACGACATCGGGCGTGTTCACCGTGGTGTGGCCTTAAGCAATTGGACCTGGCACCAGACAGGACTTTAAACAGGAGAAAGGATGATTTTTTTTACCCCAAATGAAAATAGATTACAGCACCTGGTATTCCCAGGCGGTCTCCCATCCAAGTACTAACCAGGCCCGACCGTGCTTAGCTTCCGAGATCAGCCGAGATCGGGCGTGTTCACGGTGGTGTGGCCTTAAGCAATAACTCATGGCAACAGAACAGGACTTTAAACATGAGAAAGGATGATTTTTTTTACCACAAATGAAAATAGATTACAGCACCTGGTATTCCCAGGCGGTCTCCCATCCAAGTACTAACCAGGCCCGACCGTGCTTAGCTTCCGAGATCAGACGAGATCGGGCGTGTTCACGGTGGTGTGGCCTTAAGCAATTGCACCTGGCACCAGACAGGACTTTAAACAGGAGAAAGGATGATTTTTTTTACCCCAAATGAAAATAGATTACAGCACCTGGTATTCCCAGGCGGTCTCCCATTCAAGTTCTAACCAGGCCCGACCGTGCTTAGCTACCGAGATCAGACGAGATCGGGCGTGTTCACGGTGGTGTGGCCTTAAGAAATTACTCATTGCACCAGACAGGACTTTAAACAGGAGAAAGGATGATTTTATTTACCACAAATGAAAATAGATTACAGCACCTGGTAATCCCAGGCGGTCTCCCATCCAAGTACTAACCAGGCACGACCGTGCTTAGCTTCCGAGATCAGACGAGATCGGGCGTTTTCACGGTGGTGTGGCCTTAAGCAATTGCACCTGGCACCAGACAGGACTTTAAACAGGAGAAAGGATGATTTTTTTTACCCCAAATGAAAATAGATTACAGCACCTGGTATTCCCAGGCGGTCTCCCATCCAAGTACTAACCAGGCCCGACCGTGCTTTGCTTCCGAGATCAGACGAGATCGGGCGTGTTCACGGTGGTGTGGCCTTAAGCAATTACTCATGGCACCAGACAGGACTTTAAACAGGAGAAAGGATGATTTTTTTTACCACAAATGAAATAGATTACAGCACCTGGTATTCCCAGGCGGTCTCCCATCCAAGTACTAACCAGGCCCGACCGTGCTTAGCTTCCGAGATCAGACGAGATCGGGCGTGTTCACGGTGGTGTGGCCTTAAGCAATTGCACCTGGCACCAGACAGGACTTTAAACAGGAGAAAGGATGATTTTTTTTACCCCAAAATGAAAATAGATTACAGCACCTGGTATTCCCAGGCGGTCTCCCATCCAAGTACTAACCAGGCCCGACCGTGCTTAGCTTCCGAGATCAGACGAGATCGGGCGTGTTCACGGTGGTGTGGCCTTAAGCAATTACTCATGGCACCAGACAGGACTTTAAACAGGAGAAAGGATGATTTTTTTAACCACAAATGAAAATAGATTACAGCACCTGGTATTCCCAGGCGGTCTCCCATCCAAGTACTAACCAGGCCCGACCGTGCTTAGCTTCCGAGATCAGACGAGATCGGGCGTGTTCACGGTGGTGTGGCCTTAAGCAATTGCACCTGGCACCAGACAGGACTTTAAACAGGAGAAAGGATGATTTTTTTTACCCCAAATGAAAATAGATTACAGCACCTGGTATTCCCAGGCGGTCTCCCATCCAAGTACTAACCAGGCCCGACCGTGCTTAGCTTCCGAGATCAGACGAGATCGGGCGTGTTCACGGTGGTGTGGCCTTAAGCAATTACTCATGGCACCAGACAGGACTTTAAACAGGAGAAAGGATGATTTTTTTTACCACAAATGAAAATAGATTACAGCATCTGGTATTCCCAGGCGGTCTCCCATCCAAGTACTAACCAGGCCCGACCGTGCTTAGCTTCCGAGATCAGACGAGATCGGGCGTGTTCACGGTGGTGTGGCCTTAAGCAATTGCACCTGGCACCAGACAGGACTTTAAACAGGAGAAAGGATGATTTTTTTTTATCCAAATGAAAATAGATTACAGCACCTGGTATTCCCAGGCGGGCTCCCATCCAAGTACTAACCAGGCCCGACCGTGCTTAGCTTCCGAGATCAGACGAGATCGGGCGTGTTCACGGTGGTGTGGCCTTAAGCAATTACTCATGGCACCAGACAGGACTTTAAACAGGAGAAAGGATGATTTTTTTTTACCACAAATGAAATAGATTACAGCACCTGGTATTCCCAGGCGGTCTCCCATCCAAGTACTAACCAGGCCCGACCGACCTTAGCTTCCGAGATCAGACGAGATCGGGCGTGTTCACGGTGGTGTGGCCTTAAGCAATTGCACCTGGCACCAGACAGGACTTTAAACGGGAGAAAGGATGATTTTTTTTACCCCAAATGAAAAAAGATTACAGCACCTGGTATTCCCAGGCGGTCTCCCATCCAAGTACTAACCAGGCCCGACCGTGCTTAGCTTCCGAGATCAGACGACATCGGGCGTGTTCACGGTGGTGTGGCCTTAAGCAATTGGACCTGGCACCAGACAGGACTTTAAACAGGAGAAAGGATGATTTTTTTTACCCCAAATGAAAATAGATTACAGCACCTGGTATTCCCAGGCGGTCTCCCATCCAAGTACTAACCAGGCCCGACCGTGCTTAGCTTCCGAGATCAGACGAGATCGGGCGTGTTCACGGTGGTGTGGCCTTAAGCAATTACTCATGGCACCAGACAGGACTTTAAACAGGAGAAAGGATGATTTTTTTTTACCACAAATGAAAATAGATTACAGCACCTAGTATTCCCAGGCGGTCTCCCATCCAAGTACTAACCAGGCCCGACCGTCCTTAGCTTCTGAGATCAGACGAGATCGGGCGTGTTCACGGTGGTGTGGCCGTAAGCAATTGCTCCTGGCACCAGACAGGACTTTAAACAGGAGAAAGGATGATTTTTTTTACCCCAAATGAAAATAGCTTACAGCACCTGGTATTCCCAGGCGGTCTCCCATCCAGGTACTAACCAGGCCCGACCGTGCTTAGCTTCCGAGATCAGACGAGATCGGGCGTGTTCACGGTGGTGTGGCCGTAAGCAATTACTCCTGGCACCAGACAGGACTTTAAACAGGAGAAAGGATGATTTTTTTTACCCCAAATGAAAATAGCTTACAGCACCTTGTATTCCCAGGCGGTCTCCCATCCAAGTACTAACCAGGCCCGACCGTGCTTAGCTTCCGAGCTCAGACGAGATCGGGCGTGTTCACGGTGGTGTGGCCGTAAGCAATTGCTCCTGGCACCAGACAGGACTTTAAACAGGAGAAAGGATGATTTTTTTTACCCCAAATGAAAATAGCTTACAGCACCTGGTATTCCCAGGCGGTCTCCCATCCAAGTACTAACCAGGCCCGACCGTGCTTAGCTTCCGAGATCAGACGAGATCGGGCGTGTTCACGGTGGTGTGGCCGTAAGCAATTTCTCCTGGCACCAGACAGGACTTTAAACAGGAGAAAGGATGATTTTTTTTACCCCAAATGAAAATAGCTTACAGCACCTGGTATTCCCAGGCGGTCTCCCATCCAGGTACTAACCAGGCCCGACCGTGCTTAGCTTCCGAGATCAGACGAGAGCGGGCGTGTTCGCAGTGGTGTGGCCGTAAGCTATTGCTCCTGGCACCAGACAGGACTTTAAACAGGAGAAAATATCATTTTTTTTTACCCCAAATGAAAATAGATTACAGCACCTGGTATTCCCAGGCGGTCTCCCATCCAAGTACTAACCAGGCCCGACCGTGCTTAGCTTCCGAGATCAGACGAGATCGGGCGTGTTCATGGTGGTGTGGCCGTAAGCAATTGCTCCTGGCACCAGACAGGACTTTAAACAGGAGAAAGGATGATTTTTTTTTACCCCAAATGAAAATAGCTTACAGCACCTGGTATTCCCAGGCGGTCTCCCATCCAGGTACTAACCAGGCCCGACCGTGCTTAGCTTCCGAGATCAGACGAGATCGGGCGTGTTCGCAGTGGTGTGGCCGTAAGCAATTGCTCCTGGCACCAGACAGGACTTTAAACAGGAGAAAGGATAATTTTTTTTACCCCAAATGAAAACACAATTACAGCACCTGTTATTCCCAGGCGGTCTCCCATCCAAGTACTAACCAGGCCCGACCTTGCTTAGCTTCCGAGATCAGACGAGATCGGGCGTGTTCACGGTGGTGTGGCCGTAAGCAGTTGCTCCTGGCACCAGACAGGACTTTAAACAGGAGAAAGGATGATTTTTTTTACCCCAAATGAAAATAGATTATAGCACCTGGTATTCCCAGGCGGTCTCCCATCCAAGTCCGACCGTGCTTAGCTTCCGAGATCAGACGAGATCGGGCATGTTCACGGTGGTGTGGCCGTAAGCAATTGCTCCTGGCACCAGACAGGACTTTAAACAGGAGAAAGGATGATTTTTTTTACCCCAAATGAAAATAGCTTACAGCACCTGGTATTCCCAGGCTGTCTCCCATCCAAGTACTAACCTGGCCCGACCGTGCTTAGCTTCCGAGATCAGAAGAGATCGGGCGTGTTCACGGTGGTGTGGCCGTAAGGAATTGCTCCTGGCACCAGACAGGACTTTAAACAGGAGAAAGGATGATTTTTTTTACCCCAAATGAAAATAGCTTACAGCACCTGGTATTCCCAGGCGGTCTCCCATCCAGGTACTAACCAGGCCCGACCGTGCTTAGCTTCCGAGATCAGATGAGATCGGGCGTGTTCGCAGTGGTGTGGCCTTCAGCAATTGCTCCTGGCACCAGACAGGACTTTAAACAGGAGAAAGGATGATTTTTTTACCCCAAATGAAAATAGATCACAGCACCTGGTATTCCCAGGCGGTCTCCCATCCAAGTACTAACCAGGCCCGACCGTGCTTAGCTTCCGAGATCAGACGAGATCGGGCGTGTTCACGGTGGTGTGGCTGTAAGCAATTGCTCCTGGCACCAGACAGGACTTTAAACAGGAGAAAGGATGATTTTTTTTACCCCAAATGAAAATAGCTTACAGCACCTGGTATTCCCAGGCGGTCTCCCATCCAAGTACTAACCAGGCCCGCCCGTGCTTAGCTTCCGAGCTCAGACGAGATCGGGCGTGTTCACGGTGGTGTGGCCGTAAGCAATTTCTCCTGGCACCAGACAGGACTTTAAACAGGAGAAAGGATGATTTTTTTTACCCCAAATGAAAATAGATTACAGCACCTGGTATTCCCAGGCGGTCTCCCATCCAAGTACTAACCAGGCCCGACCGTGCTTAGCTTCCGAGATCAGACGAGATCGGGCGTGTTCACGGTGGTGTGGCCGTAAGCAATTTCTCCTGGCACCAGACAGGACTTTAAACAGGAGAAAGGATGATTTTTTTTACCCCAAATGAAAATAGCTTACAGCACCTGGTATTCCCAGGCGGTCTCCCATCCAGGTACTAACCAGGCCCGACCGTGGTTAGCTTCCGAGATCAGACGAGAGCGGGCGTGTTCGCAGTGGTGTGGCCGTAAGCTATTGCTCCTGGCACCAGACAGGACTTTAAACAGGAGAAAAGATCATTTTTTTTACCCCAAATGAAAATAGATTACAGCACCTGGTATTCCCAGGCGGTCTCCCATCCAAGTACTAACCAAGCCCGACCGTGCTTAGCTTCCGAGATCAGACGAGATCGGGCGTGTTCATGGTGGTGTGGCCGTAAGCAATTGCTCCTGGCACCAGACAGGACTTTAAACAGGAGAAAGGATGATTTTTTTTTACCCCAAATGAAAATAGCTTACAGCACCTGGTATTCCCAGGCGGTCTCCCATCCAGGTACTAACCAGGCCCGACCGTGCTTAGCTTCCGAGATCAGACGAGATCGGGCGTGTTCGCAGTGGTGTGGCCGTAAGCAATTGCTCCTGGCACCAGACAGGACTTTAAACAGGAGAAAGGATCATTTTTTTTACCCCAAATGAAAACACAATTACAGCACCTGTTATTCCCAGGCGGTCTCCCATCCAAGTACTAACCAGGCCCGACCGTGCATAGCTTCCGAGATCAGACGAGATCGGGCGTGTTCCCAGTGGTGTGGCCTTAAGCAATTGCTCCTGGCACCAGACAGGACTTTAA
>NC_140271.1:29901864-29906864 GCF_964030765.1 Micromesistius poutassou
AAGGATCATTTTTTTTACCCCAAATGAAAATAACTTACAGCACCTGGTATTCCCAGGCGGTCTCCCATCCAGGTACTAACCAGGCCCGACCGTGCTTAGCTTCCGAGATCAGACGAGATCGGGCGTGTTCGCAGTGGTGTGGCCGTAAGCAATTGCTCCTGGCACCAGACAGGACTTTAAACAGGAGAAAGGATCATTTTTTTTACCCCAAATGAAAACACAATTACAGCACCTGGTATTCCCAGGCTGTCTCCCATCGAAGTACTAACCAGGCCCGCCCGTGCTTAGCTTCCGAGATCAGACGAGATCGGGCGTGTTCACGGTAGTGTGGCCGTAAGCAATTGCTCCTGGCACCAGACAGGACTTTAAACAGGAGAAAGGATCATTTTTTTTACCCCAAATGAAAATAGATTACAGCACCTGGTATTCCCAGGCGGTCTCCCATCCAGGTACAAACCAGGCCCGACCGTGCTTAGCTTCCGATATCAGACGAGATCGCGCGTGTTCGCAGTGGTGTGGCCGTAAGCTATTGCTCCTGGCACCAGACAGGACTTTAAACAGGAGAAAAGATCTTTTTTTTTACCCCAAATGAAAATAGATTACAGCACCTGGTATTCCCAGGCGGTCTCCCATCCAAGTACTAACCAGGCCCGACCGTGCTTAGTTTCCGAGATCAGACGAGATCGGGCGTGTTCACGGTGGTGTGGCCGTAAGCAATTGCTCCTGGCACCAGACAGGACTTTAAACAGGAGAAAGGATGATTTTTTTTTACCCCAAATGAAAATAGCTTATAGCACCTGGTATTCCCAGGTGGTCTCCCATCCAGGTACTAACCAGGCCCGACCGTGCTTAGCTTCCGAGATCAGACGAGATCGGGCGTGTTCACAGTGGTGTGGCCGTAAGCAATTGCTCCTGGCACCAGACAGGACTTTAAACAGGAGAAAGGATCATTTTTTTTACCCCAAATGAAAACACAATTACAGCACCTGTTATTCCCAGGCGGTCTCCCATCCAAGTACTAACCAGGCCCGACCGTGCTTAGCTTCCGAGATCAGACGAGATCGGGCGTGTTCATGGTGGTGTGGCCGTAAGCAATTACTCCCGGCACCAGACAGGACTTTAAACAGGAGAAAGGATGATTTTTTTTACCCCAAATGAAAATAGCTTACAGCACCTGGTATTCCCAGGCGGTCTCCCATCCAGGTACTAACCTGGCCCGACCGTGCTTTGCTTCCGAGATCAGACGAGATTGGGCGTGTTCGCAGTGGTGTGGCCGTAAGCAATTGCTCCTGGCACCAGACAGGACTTTAAACAGGAGAAAGGATGATTTTTTTTACCCCAAATGAAAATAGATTACAGCACCTGGTATTCCCAGGCTGTCTCCCATCCAGGTACTAACCAGGCCCGACCGTGCATAGCTTCCGAGATCAGACGAGATCGGGCGTGTTCGCAGTGGTGTGGCCGTAAGCAATTGCTCCTGGCACCAGACAGGACTTTAAAAAGGAGAAAGGATCATTTTTTTTACCCCAAACGAAAATAGATTACAGCACCTGGTATTCCCAGGCGGTCTCCCATCCAAGTACTAACCAGGCCCCACCGTGCTTAGCTTCCGAGATCAGACGAGATCGGGCGTGTTCACGGTGGTGTGGCCGTAAGCAATTGCTCCTGGCACCAGACAGGACTTTAAACAGGAGAAAGGATGATTTTTTTTACCCAAATGAAAACACAATTACAGCACCTGTTATTCCCAGGCGGTCTCCCATCCAAGTACTAACCAGGCCCGACCTTGCTTAGCTTCCGAGATCAGACGAGATCGGGCGTGTTCGCAGTGGTGTGGCCGTAAGCAATTGCTCCTGGCACCAGACAGGACTTTAAACAGGAGAAAGGATGATTTTTTTTACCCCAAATGAAAATAGATTACAGCACCTGGTATTCCCAGGCGGTCTCCCATCCAAGTACTAACCAGCCCCGACCGTGCTTAGCTTCCGAGATCAGACGAGATCGGGCGTGTTCACGGTGGTGTGGCCTTAAGCAATTGCACCTGGCACCAGACAGGACTTTAAATAGGAGAAAGGATGATTTTTTTTACCCCAAATGAAATTAGATTACAGCACCTGGTATTCCCAGGCGGTCTCACATCCAAGTACTAACCAGGCCCCACCGTGCTTAGCTTCCGAGATGAGACGAGATCGGGCGTGTTCACGGTGGTGTGGCCTTAAGCAATTGCACCTGGCACCAGACAGGACTTTAAACAGGAGAAAGGATGATTTTTTTTGCCCCAAATGAAAATAGATTACAGCACCTGTTATTCCCAGGCGGTCTCCCATCCAAGTACTAACCAGGCCCGACCGTGCTTAGCTTCCGAGATCAGACGAGATCGGGCGTGTTCATGGTGGTGTGGCCGTAAGCAATTACTCCCGGCACCAGACAGGACTTTAAACAGGAGAAAGGATGATTTTTTTTACCCCAAATGAAAATAGCTTACAGCACCTGGTATTCCCAGGCGGTCTCCCATCCAGGTACTAACCTGGCCCGACCGTGCTTTGCTTCCGAGATCAGACGAGATCGGGCGTGTTCGCAGTGGTGTGGCCGTAAGCAATTGCTCCTGGCACCAGACAGGACTTTAAACAGGAGAAAGGATGATTTTTTTTACCCCAAATGAAAATAGATTACAGCACCTGGTATTCCCAGGCTGTCTCCCATCCAGGTACTAACCAGGCCCGACCGTGCATAGCTTCCGAGATCAGACGAGATCGGGCGTGTTCGCAGTGGTGTGGCCGTAAGCAATTGCTCCTGGCACCAGACAGGACTTTAAAAAGGAGAAAGGATCATTTTTTTTACCCCAAACGAAAATAGATTACAGCACCTGGTATTCCCAGGCGGTCTCCCATCCAAGTACTAACCAGGCCCCACCGTGCTTAGCTTCCGAGATCAGACGAGATCGGGCGTGTTCACGGTGGTGTGGCCGTAAGCAATTGCTCCTGGCACCAGACAGGACTTTAAACAGGAGAAAGGATGATTTTTTTTACCCAAATGAAAACACAATTACAGCACCTGTTATTCCCAGGCGGTCTCCCATCCAAGTACTAACCAGGCCCGACCTTGCTTAGCTTCCGAGATCAGATGAGATCGGGCGTGTTCACGGTGGTGTGGCCGTAAGCAGTTGCTCCTGGCACCAGACAGGACTTTAAACAGGAGAAAGGATCATTTTTTTTTACCCCAAATGAAAATAGATTACAGCACCTGGTATTCCCAGGCGGTCTCCCATCCAAGTACTAACCAGGCCCGACCGTGCTTAGCTTCCGAGATCAGACGAGATAGGGCGTGTTCACGGTGGTGTGGCCGTAAGCAATTGCTCCTGGCACCAGACAGGACTTTAAACAGGAGAAAGGATGATTTTTTTTACCCCAAATGAAAATAGCTTACAGCACCTGGTATTCCCAGGCGGTCTCCCATCCAAGTACTAACCTCGCCCGACCGTGCTCAAATTCCGAGATCAGATGAGATCGGGCGTGTTCGCAGTGGTTTGGCCGTAAGTAATTACTCCTGGCACCAGACAGGACTTTAAACAGGAGAAAGGATGATTTTTTTTACCCCAAATGAAAATAGCTTACAGCACCTGGTATTCCCAGGCGGTCTCCCATCCAGGTACTAACCTGGCCCGACCGTGCTTAGCTTCCGAGATCAGACGAGATCGGGCGTGTTCGCAGTGGTGTGGCCGTAAGCAATTGCTCCTGGCACCAGACAGGACTTTAAACAGGAGAAAGGATGATTTTTTTTACCCCAAATGAAAATAGATTACAGCACCTGGTATTCCCAGGCGGTCTCCCATCCAAGTACTAACCAGCCCCGACCGTGCTTAGCTTCCGAGATCAGACGAGATCGGGCGTGTTCACGGTGGTGTGGCCTTAAGCAATTGCACCTGGCACCAGACAGGACTTTAAATAGGAGAAAGGATGATTTTTTTTACCCCAAATGAAATTAGATTACAGCACCTGGTATTCCCAGGCGGTCTCACATCCAAGTACTAACCAGGCCCCACCGTGCTTAGCTTCCGAGATGAGACGAGATCGGTCGTGTTCACGGTGGTGTGGCCTTAAGCAATTGCACCTGGCACCAGACAGGACTTTAAACAGGAGAAAGGATGATTTTTTTTGCCCCAAATGAAAATAGATTACAGCACCTGTTATTCCCAGGCGGTCTCCCATCCAAGTACTAACCAGGCCCGACCGTGCTTAGCTTCCGAGATCAGACGAGATCGGGCGTGTTCATGGTGGTGTGGCCGTAAGCAATTACTCCCGGCACCAGACAGGACTTTAAACAGGAGAAAGGATGATTTTTTTTACCCCAAATGAAAATAGCTTACAGCACCTGGTATTCCCAGGCGGTCTCCCATCCAGGTACTAACCTGGCCCGACCGTGCTTTGCTTCCGAGATCAGACGAGATCGGGCGTGTTCGCAGTGGTGTGGCCGTAAGCAATTGCTCCTGGCACCAGACAGGACTTTAAACAGGAGAAAGGATGATTTTTTTTACCCCAAATGAAAATAGATTACAGCACCTGGTATTCCCAGGCTGTCTCCCATCCAGGTACTAACCAGGCCCGACCGTGCATAGCTTCCGAGATCAGACGAGATCGGGCGTGTTCGCAGTGGTGTGGCCGTAAGCAATTGCTCCTGGCACCAGACAGGACTTTAAAAAGGAGAAAGGATCATTTTTTTTACCCCAAACGAAAATAGATTACAGCACCTGGTATTCCCAGGCGGTCTCCCATCCAAGTACTAACCAGGCCCCACCGTGCTTAGCTTCCGAGATCAGACGAGATCGGGCGTGTTCACGGTGGTGTGGCCGTAAGCAATTGCTCCTGGCACCAGACAGGACTTTAAACAGGAGAAAGGATGATTTTTTTTACCCAAATGAAAACACAATTACAGCACCTGTTATTCCCAGGCGGTCTCCCATCCAAGTACTAACCAGGCCCGACCTTGCTTAGCTTCCGAGA
>NC_140271.1:29911864-29916864 GCF_964030765.1 Micromesistius poutassou
AATGAAAATAGATTACAGCACCTGGTATTCCCAGGCGGTCTCCCATCCAAGTACTAACCAGCCCCGACCGTGCTTAGCTTCCGAGATCAGACGAGATCGGGCGTGTTCACGGTGGTGTGGCCTTAAGCAATTGCACCTGGCACCAGACAGGACTTTAAATAGGAGAAAGGATGATTTTTTTTACCCCAAATGAAATTAGATTACAGCACCTGGTATTCCCAGGCGGTCTCACATCCAAGTACTAACCAGGCCCCACCGTGCTTAGCTTCCGAGATGAGACGAGATCGGGCGTGTTCACGGTGGTGTGGCCTTAAGCAATTACACCTGGCACCAGACAGGACTTTAAACAGGAGAAAGGATGATTTTTTTTGCCCCAAATGAAAATAGATTACAGCACCTGTTATTCCCAGGCGGTCTCCCATCCAAGTACTAACCAGGCCCGACCGTGCTTAGCTTCCGAGATCAGACGAGATCGGGCGTGTTCATGGTGGTGTGGCCGTAAGCAATTACTCCCGGCACCAGACAGGACTTTAAACAGGAGAAAGGATGATTTTTTTTACCCCAAATGAAAATAGCTTACAGCACCTGGTATTCCCAGGCGGTCTCCCATCCAGGTACTAACCTGGCCCGACCGTGCTTTGCTTCCGAGATCAGACGAGATCGGGCGTGTTCGCAGTGGTGTGGCCGTAAGCAATTGCTCCTGGCACCAGACAGGACTTTAAACAGGAGAAAGGATGATTTTTTTTACCCCAAATGAAAATAGATTACAGCACCTGGTATTCCCAGGCTGTCTCCCATCCAGGTACTAACCAGGCCCGACCGTGCATAGCTTCCGAGATCAGACGAGATCGGGCGTGTTCGCAGTGGTGTGGCCGTAAGCAATTGCTCCTGGCACCAGACAGGACTTTAAAAAGGAGAAAGGATCATTTTTTTTACCCCAAACGAAAATAGATTACAGCACCTGGTATTCCCAGGCGGTCTCCCATCCAAGTACTAACCAGGCCCCACCGTGCTTAGCTTCCGAGATCAGACGAGATCGGGCGTGTTCACGGTGGTGTGGCCGTAAGCAATTGCTCCTGGCACCAGACAGGACTTTAAACAGGAGAAAGGATGATTTTTTTTACCCAAATGAAAACACAATTACAGCACCTGTTATTCCCAGGCGGTCTCCCATCCAAGTACTAACCAGGCCCGACCTTGCTTAGCTTCCGAGATCAGACGAGATTGGGCGTGTTCACGGTGGTGTGGCCGTAAGCAGTTGCTCCTGGCACCAGACAGGACTTTAAACAGGAGAAAGGATCATTTTTTTTTACCCCAAATGAAAATAGATTACAGCACCTGGTATTCCCAGGCGGTCTCCCATCCAAGTACTAACCAGGCCCGACCGTGCTTAGCTTCCGAGATCAGACGAGATCGGGCGTGTTCACGGTGGTGTGGCCGTAAGCAATTGCTCCTGGCACCAGACAGGACTTTAAACAGGAGAAAGGATGATTTTTTTTACCCCAAATGAAAATAGCTTACAGCACCTGGTATTCCCAGGCGGTCTCCCATCCAAGTACTAACCTCGCCCGACCGTGCTCAAATTCCGAGATCAGATGAGATCGGGCGTGTTCGCAGTGGTTTGGCCGTAAGTAATTACTCCTGGCACCAGACAGGACTTTAAACAGGAGAAAGGATGATTTTTTTTACCCCAAATGAAAATAGCTTACAGCACCTGGTATTCCCAGGCGGTCTCCCATCCAAGTACTAACCAGGCCCCACCGTGCTTAGCTTCCGAGATCAGACGAGATCGGGCGTGTTCACGGTGGTGTGGCCGTAAGCAATTGCTCCTGGCACCAGACAGGACTTTAAACAGGAGAAAGGATGATTTTTTTTACCCAAATGAAAACACAATTACAGCACCTGTTATTCCCAGGCGGTCTCCCATCCAAGTACTAACCAGGCCCGACCTTGCTTAGCTTCCGAGATCAGATGAGATCGGGCGTGTTCACGGTGGTGTGGCCGTAAGCAGTTGCTCCTGGCACCAGACAGGACTTTAAACAGGAGAAAGGATCATTTTTTTTTACCCCAAATGAAAATAGATTACAGCACCTGGTATTCCCAGGCGGTCTCCCATCCAAGTACTAACCAGGCCCGACCGTGCTTAGCTTCCGAGATCAGACGAGATAGGGCGTGTTCACGGTGGTGTGGCCGTAAGCAATTGCTCCTGGCACCAGACAGGACTTTAAACAGGAGAAAGGATGATTTTTTTTACCCCAAATGAAAATAGCTTACAGCACCTGGTATTCCCAGGCGGTCTCCCATCCAAGTACTAACCTCGCCCGACCGTGCTCAAATTCCGAGATCAGATGAGATCGGGCGTGTTCGCAGTGGTTTGGCCGTAAGTAATTACTCCTGGCACCAGACAGGACTTTAAACAGGAGAAAGGATGATTTTTTTTACCCCAAATGAAAATAGCTTACAGCACCTGGTATTCCCAGGCGGTCTCCCATCCAGGTACTAACCTGGCCCGACCGTGCTTAGCTTCCGAGATCAGACGAGATCGGGCGTGTTCGCAGTGGTGTGGCCGTAAGCAATTGCTCCTGGCACCAGACAGGACTTTAAACAGGAGAAAGGATGATTTTTTTTACCCCAAATGAAAATAGATTACAGCACCTGGTATTCCCAGGCGGTCTCCCATCCAAGTACTAACCAGCCCCGACCGTGCTTAGCTTCCGAGATCAGACGAGATCGGGCGTGTTCACGGTGGTGTGGCCTTAAGCAATTGCACCTGGCACCAGACAGGACTTTAAATAGGAGAAAGGATGATTTTTTTTACCCCAAATGAAATTAGATTACAGCACCTGGTATTCCCAGGCGGTCTCACATCCAAGTACTAACCAGGCCCCACCGTGCTTAGCTTCCGAGATGAGACGAGATCGGTCGTGTTCACGGTGGTGTGGCCTTAAGCAATTGCACCTGGCACCAGACAGGACTTTAAACAGGAGAAAGGATGATTTTTTTTGCCCCAAATGAAAATAGATTACAGCACCTGGTATTCCCAGGCTGTCTCCCATCCAGGTACTAACCAGGCCCGACCGTGCATAGCTTCCGAGATCAGACGAGATCGGGCGTGTTCGCAGTGGTGTGGCCGTAAGCAATTGCTCCTGGCACCAGACAGGACTTTAAAAAGGAGAAAGGATCATTTTTTTTACCCCAAACGAAAATAGATTACAGCACCTGGTATTCCCAGGCGGTCTCCCATCCAAGTACTAACCAGGCCCCACCGTGCTTAGCTTCCGAGATCAGACGAGATCGGGCGTGTTCACGGTGGTGTGGCCGTAAGCAATTGCTCCTGGCACCAGACAGGACTTTAAACAGGAGAAAGGATGATTTTTTTTACCCAAATGAAAACACAATTACAGCACCTGTTATTCCCAGGCGGTCTCCCATCCAAGTACTAACCAGGCCCGACCTTGCTTAGCTTCCGAGATCAGATGAGATCGGGCGTGTTCACGGTGGTGTGGCCGTAAGCAGTTGCTCCTGGCACCAGACAGGACTTTAAACAGGAGAAAGGATCATTTTTTTTTACCCCAAATGAAAATAGATTACAGCACCTGGTATTCCCAGGCGGTCTCCCATCCAAGTACTAACCAGGCCCGACCGTGCTTAGCTTCCGAGATCAGACGAGATAGGGCGTGTTCACGGTGGTGTGGCCGTAAGCAATTGCTCCTGGCACCAGACAGGACTTTAAACAGGAGAAAGGATGATTTTTTTTACCCCAAATGAAAATAGATTACAGCACCTGGTATTCCCAGGCGGTCTCCCATCCAAGTACTAACCTCGCCCGACCGTGCTTAAATTCCGAGATCAGATGAGATCGGGCGTGTTCGCAGTGGTTTGGCCGTAAGTAATTACTCCTGGCACCAGACAGGACTTTAAACAGGAGAAAGGATGATTTTTTTTACCCCAAATGAAAATAGCTTACAGCACCTGGTATTCCCAGGCGGTCTCCCATCCAGGTACTAACCTGGCCCGACCGTGCTTAGCTTCCGAGATCAGACGAGATCGGGCGTGTTCGCAGTGGTGTGGCCGTAAGCAATTGCTCCTGGCACCAGACAGGACTTTAAACAG
Organism: Micromesistius poutassou; assembly: GCF_964030765.1. Taxonomy (NCBI): domain Eukaryota; kingdom Metazoa; phylum Chordata; class Actinopteri; order Gadiformes; family Gadidae; genus Micromesistius; species Micromesistius poutassou. Next base: position 29,915,978 of record NC_140271.1, read on the forward strand.
GAGAAAAGATGATTTTTTTTACCCCAAATGAAAATAGATTACAGCACCTGGTATTCCCAGGCGGTCTCACATCCAAGTACTAACCAGGCCCCACCGTGCTTAGCTTCCGAGATGAGACGAGATCGGGCGTGTTCACGGTGGTGTGGCCTTAAGCAATTGCACCTGGCACCAGACAGGACTTTAAACAGGAGAAAGGATGATTTTTTTTACCCCAAATGAAAATAGATTACAGCACCTGGTATTCCCAGGCGGTCTCCCATCCAAGTACTAACCAGGCCCGACCGTGCTTAGCTTCCGAGATCAGAAGAGATCGGGCGTGTTCACGGTGGTGTGGCCTTAAGCAATTACTCATGGCACCAGACAGGACTTTAAACAGGAGAAAGGATGATTTTTTTTTACCACAAATGAAAATAGATTACAGCACCTGGTATTCCCAGGCGGTCTCCCATCCAAGTACTAACCAGGCCCGACCGTGCTTAGCTTCCGAGATGAGACGAGATCGGGCGTGTTCACGGTGGTGTGGCCTTAAGCAATTGCACCTGGCACCAGACAGGACTTTAAACAGGAGAAAGGATGATTTTTTTTTACCCCAAATGAAAATAGATCACAGCACCTGGTATTCCCAGGCGGTTTCCCATCCAAGTGCTAACCAGCCCCGACCGTGCTTAGCTTCCGAGATCAGACGAGATCGGGCGTGTTCACGGTGGTGTGGCCGTAAGCAATTGCTCCTGGCACCAGACAGGACTTTAAACAGGAGAAAGGATGATTTTTTTTACCCCAAATGAAAATAGCTTACAGCACCTGGTATTCCCAAGCGGTCTCCCATCCAAGTACTAACCAGGCCCGACCGTGCTTAGCTTCCGAGATCAGACGAGATCGGGCGTGTT
>NC_140271.1:29919364-29934364 GCF_964030765.1 Micromesistius poutassou
AAAAGGAGAAAGGATCATTTTTTTTACCCCAAACGAAAATAGATTACAGCACCTGGTATTCCCAGGCGGTCTCCCATCCAAGTACTAACCAGGCCCCACCGTGCTTAGCTTCCGAGATCAGACGAGATCGGGCGTGTTCACGGTGGTGTGGCCGTAAGCAATTGCTCCTGGCACCAGACAGGACTTTAAACAGGAGAAAGGATGATTTTTTTTACCCAAATGAAAACACAATTACAGCACCTGTTATTCCCAGGCGGTCTCCCATCCAAGTACTAACCAGGCCCGACCTTGCTTAGCTTCCGAGATCAGACGAGATTGGGCGTGTTCACGGTGGTGTGGCCGTAAGCAGTTGCTCCTGGCACCAGACAGGACTTTAAACAGGAGAAAGGATCATTTTTTTTTACCCCAAATGAAAATAGATTACAGCACCTGGTATTCCCAGGCGGTCTCCCATCCAAGTACTAACCAGGCCCGACCGTGCTTAGCTTCCGAGATCAGACGAGATCGGGCGTGTTCACGGTGGTGTGGCCGTAAGCAATTGCTCCTGGCACCAGACAGGACTTTAAACAGGAGAAAGGATGATTTTTTTTACCCCAAATGAAAATAGCTTACAGCACCTGGTATTCCCAGGCGGTCTCCCATCCAAGTACTAACCTCGCCCGACCGTGCTCAAATTCCGAGATCAGATGAGATCGGGCGTGTTCGCAGTGGTTTGGCCGTAAGTAATTACTCCTGGCACCAGACAGGACTTTAAACAGGAGAAAGGATGATTTTTTTTACCCCAAATGAAAATAGCTTACAGCACCTGGTATTCCCAGGCGGTCTCCCATCCAGGTACTAACCTGGCCCGACCGTGCTTAGCTTCCGAGATCAGACGAGATCGGGCGTGTTCGCAGTGGTGTGGCCGTAAGCAATTGCTCCTGGCACCAGACAGGACTTTAAACAGGAGAAAGGATGATTTTTTTTACCCCAAATGAAAATAGATTACAGCACCTGGTATTCCCAGGCGGTCTCCCATCCAAGTACTAACCAGCCCCGACCGTGCTTAGCTTCCGAGATCAGACGAGATCGGGCGTGTTCACGGTGGTGTGGCCTTAAGCAATTGCACCTGGCACCAGACAGGACTTTAAATAGGAGAAAGGATGATTTTTTTTACCCCAAATGAAATTAGATTACAGCACCTGGTATTCCCAGGCGGTCTCACATCCAAGTACTAACCAGGCCCCACCGTGCTTAGCTTCCGAGATGAGACGAGATCGGGCGTGTTCACGGTGGTGTGGCCTTAAGCAATTACACCTGGCACCAGACAGGACTTTAAACAGGAGAAAGGATGATTTTTTTTGCCCCAAATGAAAATAGATTACAGCACCTGTTATTCCCAGGCGGTCTCCCATCCAAGTACTAACCAGGCCCGACCGTGCTTAGCTTCCGAGATCAGACGAGATCGGGCGTGTTCATGGTGGTGTGGCCGTAAGCAATTACTCCCGGCACCAGACAGGACTTTAAACAGGAGAAAGGATGATTTTTTTTACCCCAAATGAAAATAGCTTACAGCACCTGGTATTCCCAGGCGGTCTCCCATCCAGGTACTAACCTGGCCCGACCGTGCTTTGCTTCCGAGATCAGACGAGATCGGGCGTGTTCGCAGTGGTGTGGCCGTAAGCAATTGCTCCTGGCACCAGACAGGACTTTAAACAGGAGAAAGGATGATTTTTTTTACCCCAAATGAAAATAGATTACAGCACCTGGTATTCCCAGGCTGTCTCCCATCCAGGTACTAACCAGGCCCGACCGTGCATAGCTTCCGAGATCAGACGAGATCGGGCGTGTTCGCAGTGGTGTGGCCGTAAGCAATTGCTCCTGGCACCAGACAGGACTTTAAAAAGGAGAAAGGATCATTTTTTTTACCCCAAACGAAAATAGATTACAGCACCTGGTATTCCCAGGCGGTCTCCCATCCAAGTACTAACCAGGCCCCACCGTGCTTAGCTTCCGAGATCAGACGAGATCGGGCGTGTTCACGGTGGTGTGGCCGTAAGCAATTGCTCCTGGCACCAGACAGGACTTTAAACAGGAGAAAGGATGATTTTTTTTACCCAAATGAAAACACAATTACAGCACCTGTTATTCCCAGGCGGTCTCCCATCCAAGTACTAACCAGGCCCGACCTTGCTTAGCTTCCGAGATCAGACGAGATTGGGCGTGTTCACGGTGGTGTGGCCGTAAGCAGTTGCTCCTGGCACCAGACAGGACTTTAAACAGGAGAAAGGATCATTTTTTTTTACCCCAAATGAAAATAGATTACAGCACCTGGTATTCCCAGGCGGTCTCCCATCCAAGTACTAACCAGGCCCGACCGTGCTTAGCTTCCGAGATCAGACGAGATCGGGCGTGTTCACGGTGGTGTGGCCGTAAGCAATTGCTCCTGGCACCAGACAGGACTTTAAACAGGAGAAAGGATGATTTTTTTTACCCCAAATGAAAATAGCTTACAGCACCTGGTATTCCCAGGCGGTCTCCCATCCAAGTACTAACCTCGCCCGACCGTGCTCAAATTCCGAGATCAGATGAGATCGGGCGTGTTCGCAGTGGTTTGGCCGTAAGTAATTACTCCTGGCACCAGACAGGACTTTAAACAGGAGAAAGGATGATTTTTTTTACCCCAAATGAAAATAGCTTACAGCACCTGGTATTCCCAGGCGGTCTCCCATCCAGGTACTAACCTGGCCCGACCGTGCTTAGCTTCCGAGATCAGACGAGATCGGGCGTGTTCGCAGTGGTGTGGCCGTAAGCAATTGCTCCTGGCACCAGACAGGACTTTAAACAGGAGAAAGGATGATTTTTTTTACCCCAAATGAAAATAGATTACAGCACCTGGTATTCCCAGGCGGTCTCCCATCCAAGTACTAACCAGCCCCGACCGTGCTTAGCTTCCGAGATGAGACGAGATCGGGCGTGTTCACGGTGGTGTGGCCTTAAGCAATTGCACCTGGCACCAGACAGGACTTTAAACAGGAGAAAGGATGATTTTTTTTGCCCCAAATGAAAATAGATTACAGCACCTGTTATTCCCAGGCGGTCTCCCATCCAAGTACTAACCAGGCCCGACCGTGCTTAGCTTCCGAGATCAGACGAGATCGGGCGTGTTCATGGTGGTGTGGCCGTAAGCAATTACTCCCGGCACCAGACAGGACTTTAAACAGGAGAAAGGATGATTTTTTTTACCCCAAATGAAAATAGCTTACAGCACCTGGTATTCCCAGGCGGTCTCCCATCCAGGTACTAACCTGGCCCGACCGTGCTTTGCTTCCGAGATCAGACGAGATCGGGCGTGTTCGCAGTGGTGTGGCCGTAAGCAATTGCTCCTGGCACCAGACAGGACTTTAAACAGGAGAAAGGATGATTTTTTTTACCCCAAATGAAAATAGATTACAGCACCTGGTATTCCCAGGCTGTCTCCCATCCAGGTACTAACCAGGCCCGACCGTGCATAGCTTCCGAGATCAGACGAGATCGGGCGTGTTCGCAGTGGTGTGGCCGTAAGCAATTGCTCCTGGCACCAGACAGGACTTTAAAAAGGAGAAAGGATCATTTTTTTTACCCCAAACGAAAATAGATTACAGCACCTGGTATTCCCAGGCGGTCTCCCATCCAAGTACTAACCAGGCCCCACCGTGCTTAGCTTCCGAGATCAGACGAGATCGGGCGTGTTCACGGTGGTGTGGCCGTAAGCAATTGCTCCTGGCACCAGACAGGACTTTAAACAGGAGAAAGGATGATTTTTTTTACCCAAATGAAAACACAATTACAGCACCTGTTATTCCCAGGCGGTCTCCCATCCAAGTACTAACCAGGCCCGACCTTGCTTAGCTTCCGAGATCAGATGAGATCGGGCGTGTTCACGGTGGTGTGGCCGTAAGCAGTTGCTCCTGGCACCAGACAGGACTTTAAACAGGAGAAAGGATCATTTTTTTTTACCCCAAATGAAAATAGATTACAGCACCTGGTATTCCCAGGCGGTCTCCCATCCAAGTACTAACCAGGCCCGACCGTGCTTAGCTTCCGAGATCAGACGAGATAGGGCGTGTTCACGGTGGTGTGGCCGTAAGCAATTGCTCCTGGCACCAGACAGGACTTTAAACAGGAGAAAGGATGATTTTTTTTACCCCAAATGAAAATAGCTTACAGCACCTGGTATTCCCAGGCGGTCTCCCATCCAAGTACTAACCTCGCCCGACCGTGCTCAAATTCCGAGATCAGATGAGATCGGGCGTGTTCGCAGTGGTTTGGCCGTAAGTAATTACTCCTGGCACCAGACAGGACTTTAAACAGGAGAAAGGATGATTTTTTTTACCCCAAATGAAAATAGCTTACAGCACCTGGTATTCCCAGGCGGTCTCCCATCCAGGTACTAACCTGGCCCGACCGTGCTTAGCTTCCGAGATCAGACGAGATCGGGCGTGTTCGCAGTGGTGTGGCCGTAAGCAATTGCTCCTGGCACCAGACAGGACTTTAAACAGGAGAAAGGATGATTTTTTTTACCCCAAATGAAAATAGATTACAGCACCTGGTATTCCCAGGCGGTCTCCCATCCAAGTACTAACCAGCCCCGACCGTGCTTAGCTTCCGAGATCAGACGAGATCGGGCGTGTTCACGGTGGTGTGGCCTTAAGCAATTGCACCTGGCACCAGACAGGACTTTAAATAGGAGAAAGGATGATTTTTTTTACCCCAAATGAAATTAGATTACAGCACCTGGTATTCCCAGGCGGTCTCACATCCAAGTACTAACCAGGCCCCACCGTGCTTAGCTTCCGAGATGAGACGAGATCGGGCGTGTTCACGGTGGTGTGGCCTTAAGCAATTGCACCTGGCACCAGACAGGACTTTAAACAGGAGAAAGGATGATTTTTTTTGCCCCAAATGAAAATAGATTACAGCACCTGTTATTCCCAGGCGGTCTCCCATCCAAGTACTAACCAGGCCCGACCGTGCTTAGCTTCCGAGATCAGACGAGATCGGGCGTGTTCATGGTGGTGTGGCCGTAAGCAATTACTCCCGGCACCAGACAGGACTTTAAACAGGAGAAAGGATGATTTTTTTTACCCCAAATGAAAATAGCTTACAGCACCTGGTATTCCCAGGCGGTCTCCCATCCAGGTACTAACCTGGCCCGACCGTGCTTTGCTTCCGAGATCAGACGAGATCGGGCGTGTTTGCAGTGGTGTGGCCGTAAGCAATTGCTCCTGGCACCAGACAGGACTTTAAACAGGAGAAAGGATGATTTTTTTTACCCCAAATGAAAATAGATTACAGCACCTGGTATTCCCAGGCTGTCTCCCATCCAGGTACTAACCAGGCCCGACCGTGCATAGCTTCCGAGATCAGACGAGATCGGGCGTGTTCGCAGTGGTGTGGCCGTAAGCAATTGCTCCTGGCACCAGACAGGACTTTAAAAAGGAGAAAGGATCATTTTTTTTACCCCAAACGAAAATAGATTACAGCACCTGGTATTCCCAGGCGGTCTCCCATCCAAGTACTAACCAGGCCCCACCGTGCTTAGCTTCCGAGATCAGACGAGATCGGGCGTGTTCACGGTGGTGTGGCCGTAAGCAATTGCTCCTGGCACCAGACAGGACTTTAAACAGGAGAAAGGATGATTTTTTTTACCCAAATGAAAACACAATTACAGCACCTGTTATTCCCAGGCGGTCTCCCATCCAAGTACTAACCAGGCCCGACCTTGCTTAGCTTCCGAGATCAGATGAGATCGGGCGTGTTCACGGTGGTGTGGCCGTAAGCAGTTGCTCCTGGCACCAGACAGGACTTTAAACAGGAGAAAGGATCATTTTTTTTTACCCCAAATGAAAATAGATTACAGCACCTGGTATTCCCAGGCGGTCTCCCATCCAAGTACTAACCAGGCCCGACCGTGCTTAGCTTCCGAGATCAGACGAGATAGGGCGTGTTCACGGTGGTGTGGCCGTAAGCAATTGCTCCTGGCACCAGACAGGACTTTAAACAGGAGAAAGGATGATTTTTTTTACCCCAAATGAAAATAGATTACAGCACCTGGTATTCCCAGGCGGTCTCCCATCCAAGTACTAACCTCGCCCGACCGTGCTTAAATTCCGAGATCAGATGAGATCGGGCGTGTTCGCAGTGGTTTGGCCGTAAGTAATTACTCCTGGCACCAGACAGGACTTTAAACAGGAGAAAGGATGATTTTTTTTACCCCAAATGAAAATAGCTTACAGCACCTGGTATTCCCAGGCGGTCTCCCATCCAGGTACTAACCTGGCCCGACCGTGCTTAGCTTCCGAGATCAGACGAGATCGGGCGTGTTCGCAGTGGTGTGGCCGTAAGCAATTGCTCCTGGCACCAGACAGGACTTTAAACAGGAGAAAAGATGATTTTTTTTACCCCAAATGAAAATAGATTACAGCACCTGGTATTCCCAGGCGGTCTCACATCCAAGTACTAACCAGGCCCCACCGTGCTTAGCTTCCGAGATGAGACGAGATCGGGCGTGTTCACGGTGGTGTGGCCTTAAGCAATTGCACCTGGCACCAGACAGGACTTTAAACAGGAGAAAGGATGATTTTTTTTACCCCAAATGAAAATAGATTACAGCACCTGGTATTCCCAGGCGGTCTCCCATCCAAGTACTAACCAGGCCCGACCGTGCTTAGCTTCCGAGATCAGACGAGATCGGGCGTGTTCACGGTGGTGTGGCCTTAAGCAATTACTCATGGCACCAGACAGGACTTTAAACAGGAGAAAGGATGATTTTTTTTTACCACAAATGAAAATAGATTACAGCACCTGGTATTCCCAGGCGGTCTCCCATCCAAGTACTAACCAGGCCCGACCGTGCTTAGCTTCCGAGATGAGACGAGATCGGGCGTGTTCACGGTGGTGTGGCCTTAAGCAATTGCACCTGGCACCAGACAGGACTTTAAACAGGAGAAAGGATGATTTTTTTTTACCCCAAATGAAAATAGATCACAGCACCTGGTATTCCCAGGCGGTCTCCCATCCAAGTGCTAACCAGCCCCGACCGTGCTTAGCTTCCGAGATCAGACGAGATCGGGCGTGTTCACGGTGGTGTGGCCGTAAGCAATTGCTCCTGGCACCAGACAGGACTTTAAACAGGAGAAAGGATGATTTTTTTTACCCCAAATGAAAATAGCTTACAGCACCTGGTATTCCCAAGCGGTCTCCCATCCAAGTACTAACCAGGCCCGACCGTGCTTAGCTTCCGAGATCAGACGAGATCGGGCGTGTTCACGGTGGTGTGGCCGTAAGCAATTGCACCTGGCACCAGACAGGACTTTAAACAGGAGAAAGGATGATTTTTTTTACCCCAAATGAAAATAGCTTACAGCACCTGGTATTCCCAGGCGGTCTCCCATCCAAGTACTAACCAGGCCCGACCGTGCTTAGCTTCCGAGATCAGACGAGATCGGGCGTGTTCACGGTGGTGTGGCCTTAGGCAATTACTCATGGCACCAGACAGGACTTTAAACAGGAGAAAGGATGATTTTTTTTTTTACCACAAATGAAAATAGATTACAGCACCTGGTATTCCCAGGCGGTCTCCCGTCCAAGTACTACCCAGGCCCGACCGTGCTTAGCTTCCGAGATCAGACGAGATCGGGCGTGTTCACGGTGGTGTAGCCTTAAGCAATTACACCTGGCACCAGACAGGACTTTAAACAGGAGAAAGGATGATTTTTTTTACCCCAAATGAAAATAGCTTACAGCACCTGGTATTCCCAGGTGGTCTCCCATCCAAGTACTAACCAGGCCCGACCGTGCTTAGCTTCAGAGATCAGACGAGATCGGGCGTGTTCGCAGTGGTGTGGCCGTAAGCAATTGCTCCTGGCACCAGACAGGACTTTAAACAGGAGAAAGGATGATTTTTTTTACCCCAAATGAAAATAGCTTACAGCACCTGGTATTCCCAGGCGGTCTCCCATCCAGGTACTAACCAGGCCCGACCTTGCTTAGCTTCCGATATCAGACGAGATCGGGCGTGTTCGCAGTGCTGTGGCCGTAAGCAATTGATCCTGGCACCAGACAGGACTTTAAACAGGAGAAAGGATGATTTTTTTTACCCCAAATGAAAATAGCTCACAGCACCTGGTATTCCCAGGCGGTCTCCCATCCAAGTACTAACCAGCCCCAACCGTGCTTAGCTTCCGAGATCAGACGAGATCGGGCGTGTTCGCAGTGGTGTGGCCGTAAGCAATTGCTCCTGGCACCAGACAGGACTTTAAACAGGAGAAAGGATGATTTTTTTTACCCCAAATGAAAATAGCTTACAGCACCTGGTATTCCCAGGCGGTCTCCCATCCAGGTACTAACCAGGCCCGACCGTGCTTAGCTTCCGAGATCAGACGAGATCGGGCGTGTTCGCAGTGGTGTGGCCGTAAGCAATTGCTCCTGGCACCAGACAGGACTTTAAACAGGAGAAAGGATCATTTTTTTTACCCCAAATGAAAACACAATTACAGCACCTGGTATTCCCAGGCTGTCTCCCATCGAAGTACTAACCAGTCCCGCCCGTGCTTAGCTTCCGAGATCAGACGAGATCGGGCGTGTTCACGGTAGTGTGGCCGTAAGCAATTGCTCCTGGCACCAGACAGGACTTTAAACAGGAGAAAGGATCATTTTTTTTACCCCAAATGAAAATAGATTACAGCACCTGGTATTCCCAGGCGGTCTCCCATCCAGGTACAAACCAGGCCCGACCGTGCTTAGCTTCCGATATCAGACGAGATCGCGCGTGTTCGCAGTGGTGTGGCCGTAAGCTATTGCTCCTGGCACCAGACAGGACTTTAAACAGGAGAAAAGATCATTTTTTTTACCCCAAATGAAAATAGATTACAGCACCTGGTATTCCCAGGCGGTCTCCCATCCAAGTACTAACCAGGCCCGACCGTGCTTAGTTTCCGAGATCAGACGAGATCGGGCGTGTTCACGGTGGTGTGGCCGTAAGCAATTGCTCCTGGCACCAGACAGGACTTTAAACAGGAGAAAGGATGATTTTTTTTTACCCCAAATGAAAATAGCTTATAGCACCTGGTATTCCCAGGTGGTCTCCCATCCAGGTACTAACCAGGCCCGACCGTGCTTAGCTTCCGAGATCAGACGAGATCGGGCGTGTTCACAGTGGTGTGGCCGTAAGCAATTGCTCCTGGCACCAGACAGGACTTTAAACAGGAGAAAGGATCATTTTTTTTACCCCAAATGAAAACACAATTACAGCACCTGTTATTCCCAGGCGGTCTCCCATCCAAGTACTAACCAGGCCCGACCGTGCTTAGCTTCCGAGATCAGACGAGATCGGGCGTGTTCATGGTGGTGTGGCCGTAAGCAATTACTCCCGGCACCAGACAGGACTTTAAACAGGAGAAAGGATGATTTTTTTTACCCCAAATGAAAATAGCTTACAGCACCTGGTATTCCCAGGCGGTCTCCCATCCAGGTACTAACCTGGCCCGACCGTGCTTTGCTTCCGAGATCAGACGAGATCGGGCGTGTTCGCAGTGGTGTGGCCGTAAGCAATTGCTCCTGGCACCAGACAGGACTTTAAACAGGAGAAAGGATGATTTTTTTTACCCCAAATGAAAATAGATTACAGCACCTGGTATTCCCAGGCTGTCTCCCATCCAGGTACTAACCAGGCCCGACCGTGCATAGCTTCCGAGATCAGACGAGATCGGGCGTGTTCGCAGTGGTGTGGCCGTAAGCAATTGCTCCTGGCACCAGACAGGACTTTAAAAAGGAGAAAGGATCATTTTTTTTACCCCAAACGAAAATAGATTACAGCACCTGGTATTCCCAGGCGGTCTCCCATCCAAGTACTAACCAGGCCCCACCGTGCTTAGCTTCCGAGATCAGACGAGATCGGGCGTGTTCACGGTGGTGTGGCCGTAAGCAATTGCTCCTGGCACCAGACAGGACTTTAAACAGGAGAAAGGATGATTTTTTTTACCCAAATGAAAACACAATTACAGCACCTGTTATTCCCAGGCGGTCTCCCATCCAAGTACTAACCAGGCCCGACCTTGCTTAGCTTCCGAGATCAGATGAGATCGGGCGTGTTCACGGTGGTGTGGCCGTAAGCAGTTGCTCCTGGCACCAGACAGGACTTTAAACAGGAGAAAGGATCATTTTTTTTTACCCCAAATGAAAATAGATTACAGCACCTGGTATTCCCAGGCGGTCTCCCATCCAAGTACTAACCAGGCCCGACCGTGCTTAGCTTCCGAGATCAGACGAGATAGGGCGTGTTCACGGTGGTGTGGCCGTAAGCAATTGCTCCTGGCACCAGACAGGACTTTAAACAGGAGAAAGGATGATTTTTTTTACCCCAAATGAAAATAGATTACAGCACCTGGTATTCCCAGGCGGTCTCCCATCCAAGTACTAACCTCGCCCGACCGTGCTTAAATTCCGAGATCAGATGAGATCGGGCGTGTTCGCAGTGGTTTGGCCGTAAGTAATTACTCCTGGCACCAGACAGGACTTTAAACAGGAGAAAGGATGATTTTTTTTACCCCAAATGAAAATAGCTTACAGCACCTGGTATTCCCAGGCGGTCTCCCATCCAGGTACTAACCTGGCCCGACCGTGCTTAGCTTCCGAGATCAGACGAGATCGGGCGTGTTCGCAGTGGTGTGGCCGTAAGCATTTGCTCCTGGCACCAGACAGGACTTTAAACAGGAGAAAAGATGATTTTTTTTACCCCAAATGAAAATAGATTACAGCACCTGGTATTCCCAGGCGGTCTCACATCCAAGTACTAACCAGGCCCCACCGTGCTTAGCTTCCGAGATGAGACGAGATCGGGCGTGTTCACGGTGGTGTGGCCTTAAGCAATTGCACCTGGCACCAGACAGGACTTTAAACAGGAGAAAGGATGATTTTTTTTACCCCAAATGAAAATAGATTACAGCACCTGGTATTCCCAGGCGGTCTCCCATCCAAGTACTAACCAGGCCCGACCGTGCTTAGCTTCCGAGATCAGACGAGATCGGGCGTGTTCACGGTGGTGTGGCCTTAAGCAATTACTCATGGCACCAGACAGGACTTTAAACAGGAGAAAGGATGATTTTTTTTTACCACAAATGAAAATAGATTACAGCACCTGGTATTCCCAGGCGGTCTCCCATCCAAGTACTAACCAGGCCCGACCGTGCTTAGCTTCCGAGATGAGACGAGATCGGGCGTGTTCACGGTGGTGTGGCCTTAAGCAATTGCACCTGGCACCAGACAGGACTTTAAACAGGAGAAAGGATGATTTTTTTTTACCCCAAATGAAAATAGATCACAGCACCTGGTATTCCCAGGCGGTCTCCCATCCAAGTACTAACCAGCCCCGACCGTGCTTAGCTTCCGAGATCAGACGAGATCGGGCGTGTTCACGGTGGTGTGGCCGTAAGCAATTGCTCCTGGCACCAGACAGGACTTTAAACAGGAGAAAGGATGATTTTTTTTACCCCAAATGAAAATAGCTTACAGCACCTGGTATTCCCAAGCGGTCTCCCATCCAAGTACTAACCAGGCCCGACCGTGCTTAGCTTCCGAGATCAGACGAGATCGGGCGTGTTCACGGTGGTGTGGCCGTAAGCAATTGCACCTGGCACCAGACAGGACTTTAAACAGGAGAAAGGATGATTTTTTTTACCCCAAATGAAAATAGCTTACAGCACCTGGTATTCCCAGGCGGTCTCCCATCCAAGTACTAACCAGGCCCGACCGTGCTTAGCTTCCGAGATCAGACGAGATCGGGCGTGTTCACGGTGGTGTGGCCTTAGGCAATTACTCATGGCACCAGACAGGACTTTAAACAGGAGAAAGGATGATTTTTTTTTTTACCACAAATGAAAATAGATTACAGCACCTGGTATTCCCAGGCGGTCTCCCGTCCAAGTACTACCCAGGCCCGACCGTGCTTAGCTTCCGAGATCAGACGAGATCGGGCGTGTTCACGGTGGTGTAGCCTTAAGCAATTACACCTGGCACCAGACAGGACTTTAAACAGGAGAAAGGATGATTTTTTTTACCCCAAATGAAAATAGCTTACAGCACCTGGTATTCCCAGGTGGTCTCCCATCCAAGTACTAACCAGGCCCGACCGTGCTTAGCTTCAGAGATCAGACGAGATCGGGTGTGTTCGCAGTGGTGTGGCCGTAAGCAATTGCTCCTGGCACCAGACAGGACTTTAAACAGGAGAAAGGATGATTTTTTTTACCCCAAATGAAACTAGCTTACAGCACCTGGTATTCCCAGGCGGTCTCCCATCCAGGTACTAACCAGGCCCGACCTTGCTTAGCTTCCGATATCAGACGAGATCGGGCGTGTTCGCAGTGCTGTGGCCGTAAGCAATTGATCCTGGCACCAGACAGGACTTTAAACAGGAGAAAGGATGATTTTTTTTACCCCAAATGAAAATAGCTCACAGCACCTGGTATTCCCAGGCGGTCTCCCATCCAAGTACTAACCAGCCCCAACCGTGCTTAGCTTCCGAGATCAGACGAGATCGGGCATGTTCGCAGTGGTGTGGCCGTAAGCAATTGCTCCTGGCACCAGACAGGACTTTAAACAGGAGAAAGGATGATTTTTTTTACCCCAAATGAAAATATATTACAGCACCTGGTATTCCAGGCAGTCTCCCATCCAGGTACTAACCAGGCCCGACCGTGCTTAGCTTCCGAGATGAGACGAGATCGGGCGTGTTCGCAGTGGTGTGGCCGTAAGCAATTGGTCCTGGCACCAGACAGGACTTTAAACAGGAGAAAGGATGATTTTTTTTACCACAAATGAAAATAGATTACAGCACCTGGTATTCCCAGGCGGTCTCCCATCCAAGTACTAACCAGGCCCGACCGTGCTTAGCTTCCGAGATCAGACGAGATCAGACGAGATCGGGCGTGTTCACGGTGGTGTGGCCTTAAGCAATTGCACCTGGCACCAGACAGGACTTTAAACAGGAGAAAGGATGATTTTTTTTACCCCAAATGAAAATAGATTACAGCACCTGGTATTCCCAGGCGGTCTCCCATCCAAGTACTAACCAGGCCCGACCGTGCTTAGCTTCCGAGATCAGACGAGATCGGGCGTGTTCACGGTGGTGTGGCCTTAAGCAATTACTCATGGCACCAGACAGGACTTTAAACAGGAGAAAGGATGATTTTTTTTTACCACAAATGAAAATAGATTACAGCACCTGGTATTCCCAGGCGGTCTCCCATCCAAGTACTAACCAGGCCCGACCGTGCTTAGCTTCCGAGATGAGACGAGATCGGGCGTGTTCACGGTGGTGTGGCCTTAAGCAATTGCACCTGGCACCAGACAGGACTTTAAACAGGAGAAAGGATGATTTTTTTTACCCCAAATGAAAATAGATTACAGCACCTGGTATTCCCAGGCGGTCTCCCATCCAAGTACTACCCAGGCCCGACCGTGCTTAGCTTCCGAGATCAGACGAGATCAGGCGTGTTCACGGTGGTGTAGCCTTAAGCATTTACATCTGGCACCAGACAGGACTTTAAACAGGAGAAAGGATGATTTTTTTTACCCCAAATGAAAATAGATTACAGCACCTGGTATTCCCAGGCGGTCTCCCATCCAAGTACTAACCAGGCCCGACCGTACTTAGCTTCCGAGATCAGACGAGATCGGGCGTGTTCACGGTGGTGTGGCCTTAAGCAATTGCACCTGGCACCAGACAGGACTTTAAACAGGAGAAAGGATGATTTTTTTTACCCCAAATGAAAATCGATACAGCACCTGGTATTCCCAGGCGGTCTCCCATCCAGGTACTAACCAGGCCCGACCGTGCTTAGCTTCCGAGATCAGACGAGATCGGGCGTGTTCGCAGTGGTGTGGCCGTAAGCAATTGCTCCTGGCACCAGACAGGACTTTAAACAGGAGAAAGGATCATTTTTTTTACCCCAAATGAAAATAGATTACAGCACCTGGTATTCCCAGGCGGTGTCCCATCCAAGTACTAACCAGGCCCGACCATGCTTAGCTTCCGAGATCAGACGAGATCGGGAGTGTTCACGGTGGTGTGACCGTAAGCAAATGCTCCTGGCACCAGACAGGACTTTAAACAGGAGAAAGGATGATTTTTTTTACCCCAAATGAAAATAGCTTACAGCACCTGGTATTCCCAGGCTGTCTCCCATCCAGGTACTAACCAGGCCCGACCTTGCTTAGTTTCCGAGATCAGACGAGATCGGGCGTGTTCGCAGTGGTGTGGCCGTAAGCAATTACTCCTTGCACCAGACAGGACTTTAAACAGGAGAAAGGATAATTTTTTTTTTACCCCAAATGAAAATAGAATACAGCACCTGGTATTCCCAGGCGGTCTCCCATCCAAGTACTAACCAGGCCCGACCATGCTTAGCTTCCGAGAGCAGACGAGATCGGGCGTGTTTGCAGTGATGTGACCGTAAGCAATTGCTCCTGGCACCAGACAGGACTTTAAACAGGAGAAAGGATGATTTTTTTTACCCCAAATGAAAATAGTTTACAGCACCTGGTATTCCCAGGCGGTCTCCCATCCAAGTACTAACCATGCCCGACCGTGCTTAGCTTCCGAGATCAGACGAGATCTGCCGTGTTCCCAATGGTGTGGCCGTAAGCAATTTCTCCTGGCACCAGACAGGACTTTAAACAGGAGAAAGGATGATTTCTTTTACCCCAAATGAAAAAAGCTTACAGCACCTGGTATTCCCTGGCGGTCTCCCATCCAGGTACTAACCAGGCCCGACCGTGCTTAGCTTCCAAGATCAGACGAGATCGGGCGTGTTCGCAGTGGTGTGGCCGTAAGCAATTGCTCCTGGCACCAGACAGGACTTTAAACAGGAGAAAGGATGATTTTTTTTACCCCAAATGAAAATAGCTTACAGCACCTGGTATTCCCAGGCGGTCTCCCATCCAGGTACTAACCAGGCCCGACCGTTCTTAGCTTCCGAAATC
>NC_140271.1:29941864-29951864 GCF_964030765.1 Micromesistius poutassou
TGCTTAGCTTCCGAGATCAGACGAGATCGGGCGTGTTCACGGTGGTGTGGCCTTAAGCAATTACTCATGGCACCAGACAGGACTTTAAACAGGAGAAAGGATGATTTTTTTCACCACAAATGAAAATAGATTACAGCACCTGGTATTCCCAGGCGGTCTCCCATCCAAGTACTAACCAGGCCCGACCGTGCTTAGCTTCCGAGATCAGACGAGATCGGGCGTGTTCACAGTGGTGTGGCCTTAAGCAATTACTCATGGCACCAGACAGGACTTTAAACAGGAGAAAGGATGATTTTTTTTACCACAAATGAAAATAGATTACAGCACATGGTATTCCCAGGCGGTCTCCCATCCAAGTACTAACCAGGCCCGACCGTGCTTAGCTTCCGAGATCAGACGAGATCGGGCGTGTTCACGGTGGTGTGGCCTTAAGCAATTGAACCTGGCACCAGACAGGACTTTAAACAGGAGAAAGGATGATTTTTTTTACCACAAATGAAAATAGATTACAGCACCTGGTATTCCCAGGCGGTCTCCCATCCAAGTACTAACCAGGCCCGACCGTGCTTAGCTTCCGAGATCAGACGAGATCGGGCGTGTTCACGGTGGTGTGCCCTTAAGCAATTGCACCTGGCACCAGACAGGACTTTAAACAGGAGAAAGGATGATTTTTTTTTATCCAAATGAAAATAGATTACAGCACCTGGTATTCTCTGGCGGTCTCCAATCCAAGTACTAACCAGGCCCGACCGTGCTTAGCTTCCGAGATCAGACGAGATCGGGCGTGTTCACGGTGGTGTGGCCTTAAGCAATTACTCATGGCACCAGACAGGACTTTAAACAGGAGAAAGGATGATTTTTTTTACCGCAAATGAAAATAGATTACAGCACCTGGTATTCCCAGGCGGTCTCCCATCCAAGTACTAACCAGGCCCGACCGTGCTTAGCTTCCGAGATCAGACAAGATCGGGCGTGTTCACGGTGGTGTGGCGTTAAGCAATTACTCATGGCACCAGACAGGACTTTAAACAGGAGAAAGGATGATTTTTTTTACCAAAAATGAAAATAGATTACAGCACCTGGTATTCCCAGGCGGTCTCCCATCCAAGTACTAACCAGGCCCGACCGTGCTTAGCTTCCGAGATCAGACGAGATCGGGCGTGTTCACGGTGGTGTGGCCTTAAGCAATTGCACCTGGCACCAGACAGGACTTTAAACAGGAGAAAGGATGATTTTTTTTACCCCAAATGAAAATAGATTACAGCACCTGGTATTCCCAGGCGGTCTCCCATCCAAGTACTAACCAGGCCCGACCGTGCTTAGCTTCCGAGATCAGACGAGATCGGGCGTGTTCACGGTGGTGTGGCCTTAAGCAATTACTCATGGCACCAGACAGGACTTTAAACAGGAGAAAGGATGATTTTTTTTTACCACAAATGAAAATAGATTACAGCACCTGGTATTCCCAGGCGGTCTCCCATCCAAGTACTAACCAGGCCCGACCGTCCTTAGCTTCCGAGATCAGACGAGATCGGGCGTGTTCACGGTGGTGTGGCCTTAAGCAATTGCACCTGGCACCAGACAGGACTTTAAACAGGAGAAAGGATGATTTTTTTTACCCCAAATGAAAAAGGATTACAGCACCTGGTATTCCCAGGCGGTCTCCCATCCAAGTACTAACCAGGCCCGACCGTGCTTGGCTTCCGAGATCAGACGAGATCGGGCGTGTTCACAGTGGTGTGGCCTTAAGCAATTACTCATGGCACCAGACAGGACTTTAAACAGGAGAAAGGATGATTTTTTTTACCACAAATGAAAATAGATTACAGCACATGGTATTCCCAGGCGGTCTCCCATCCAAGTACTAACCAGGCCCGACCGTGCTTAGCTTCCGAGATCAGACGAGATCTGGCGTGTTCACGGTGGTGTGGCCTTAAGCAATTGAACCTGGCACCAGACAGGACTTTAAACAGGAGAAAGGATGATTTTTTTTACCCCAAATGAAAATAGATTACAGCACCTGGTATTCCCAGGCTGTCTCCCATCCAAGTACTAACCTGGCCCGACCATGCTTAGCTTCCGAGATCAGACGAGATCGGGCGTGTTCACGGTGGTGTGGCCTTAAGCAATTACTCATGGCACCAGACAGGACTTTAAACAGGAGAAAGGATGATTTTTTTTACCCCAAATGAAAATAGATTACAGCACCTGGTATTCCCAGGCGGTCTCCCATCCAAGTTCTAACCAGGCCCGACCGTGCTTTGCTTCCGAGATCAGACGAGATCGGGCGTGTTCACGGTGGTGTGGCCTTAAGCAATTACTCATGGCACCAGACAGGACTTTAAACAGGAGAAAGGATGATTTTTTTTTACCACAAATGAAAATAGATTACAGCACCTGGTATTCCCAGGCGGTCTCCCATCCAAGTACTAACCAGGCCCGACCGTGCTTAGCTTCCGAGATCAGACGAGATCGGGCGTGTTCACGGTGGTGTGGCCTTAAGCAATTGCACCTGGCACCAGACAGGACTTTAAACAGGAGAAAGGATGATTTTTTTTACCCCAAATGAAAATAGATTAAAGCACCTGGTATTCCCAGGCGGTCTCCCATCCAAGTACTAACCAGGCCCGACCGTGCTTAGCTTCCGAGATCAGACGAGATCAGGCGTGTTCACGGTGGTGTGGCCTTAAGCAATTACTCATGGCACCAGACAGGACTTTAAACAGGAGAAAGGATGATTTTTTTTTACCACAAATGAAAATAGATTACAGCACCTGGTATTCCCAGGCGGTCTCCCATCCAAGTACTAACCAGGCCCGACCGTCCTTAGCTTCCGAGATCAGACGAGATCGGGCGTGTTCACGGTGGTGTGGCCTTAAGCAATTGCACCTGGCACCAGACAGGACTTTAAACAGGAGAAAGGATGATTTTTTTTACCCCAAATGAAAAAAGATTACAGCACCTGGTATTCCCAGGCGGTCTCCCATCCAAGTACTAACCAGGCCCGACCGTGCTTAGCTTCCGAGATCAGACGAGATCGGGCGTGTTCACAGTGGTGTGGCCTTAAGCAATTACTCATGGCACCAGACAGGACTTTAAACAGGAGAAAGGATGATTTTTTTTTACCACAAATGAAAATAGATTACAGCACATGGTATTCCCAGGCGGTCTCCCATCCAAGTACTAACCAGGCCCGACCGTGCTTAGCTTCCGCGATCAGACGAGATCGGGCGTGTTCACGGTGGTGTGGCCTTAACCAATTGCACCTGGCACCAGACAGGACTTTAAACAGGAGAAAGGATGATTTTTTTTACCCCAAATGAAAATAGATTACAGCACCTGGTATTCCCAGGCGGTCTCCCATCCATGTACTAACCAGGCCCGACCGTGCTTAGCTTCCGAGATCAGACGAGATCGGGGGTGTTCACGGTGGTGTGGCCTTAACCAATTACACCTGGCACCAGACAGGACTTTAAACAGGAGAAAGGATGATTTTTTTTACCCCAAATGAAAATAGATTACAGCACCTGGTATTCCCAGGCGGTCTCCCATCCAAGTACTAACCAGCCCCGACCGTGCTTAGCTTCCGAGATCAGACGAGGTCGGGCGTGTTCACGGTGGTGTGGCCTTAAGCAGTTACTCATGGCACCAGACAGGACTTTAAACAGGAGAAAGGATGATTTTTTTTACCACAAATGAAAATAGATTACAGCACCTGGTATTCCCAGGCGGTCTCCCATCCAAGTACTATCCATGCCCGACTGTGCTTAGCTTCCGAGATCAGACGAGATCGGGCGTGTTCACGGTGGTGTGGCCTTAAGCAATTACTCATGGCACCAGACAGGACTTTAAACAGGAGAAAGGATGATTTTTTTTACCACAAATGAAAATAGATTACAGCACCTGGTATTCCCAGGCGGTCTCCCATCCAAGTACTAACCAGGCCCAACCGTGCTTAGCTTCCGAGATCAGACGAGATCGGGCGTGTTCACGGTGGTGTGCCCTTAAGCAATTGCACCTGGCACCAGACAGGACTTTAAACAGGAGAAAGGATGATTTTTTTTTATCCAAATGAAAATAGATTACAGCACCTGGTATTCTCTGGCGGTCTCCAATCCAAGTACTAACCAGGCCCGACCGTGCTTAGCTTCCGAGATCAGACGAGATCGGGCGTGTTCACGGTGGTGTGGCCTTAAACAATTACTCATGTCACCAGACAGGACTTTAAACAGGAGAAAGGATGATTTTTTTTTTACCACAAATGAAAATAGATTACAGCACCTGGTATTCCCAGGCGGTCTCCCATCCAAGTACTAACCAGGCCCGACCGTGCTTAGCTTCCGAGATCAGACGAGATCGGGCGTTTTCACGGTGGTGTGGCCTTAAGCAATTACTCATGGCACCAGACAGGACTTTAAGCAGGAGAAAGGATGATTTTTTTTACCGCAAATGAAAATAGATTACAGCACCTGGTATTCCCAGGCGGTCTCCCATCCAAGTACTAACCAGGCCCGACCGTGCTTAGCTTCCGAGATCAGACTGGATCGGGCGTGTTCACGGTGGTGTTGCCTTAAGCAATTGAACCTGGCACCAGACAGGACTTTAAACAGGAGAAAGGATGATTTTTTTTACCCCAAATGAAAATAGATTACAGCACCTGGTATTCCCAGGCGGTCTCCCATCCAAGTACTAACCAGGCCCGACCGTGCTTAGCTTCCGAGATCAGACGAGATCGGGCGTGTTCACGGTGGTGTGGCCTTAAGCAATTACTCATGGCACCAGACAGGACTTTAAACAGGAGAAAGGATGATTTTTTTTACCAAAAATGAAAATAGATTACAGCACCTGGTATTCCCAGGCGGTCTCCCATCCAAGTACTAACCAGGCCCGACCGTGCTTAGCTTCCGAGATCAGACGAGATCGGGCGTGTTCACGGTGGTGTGGCCTTAAGCAATTGCACCTGGCACCAGACAGGACTTTAAACAGGAGAAAGGATGATTTTTTTTTATCCAAATGAAAATAGATTACAGCACCTGGTATTCCCAGGCTGTCTCCCATCCAAGTACTAACCTGGCCCGACCGTGCTTAGCTTCCGAGATCAGACGAGATCGGGCGTGTTCACGGTGGTGTGGCCTTAAGCAATCACTCATGGCACCAGACAGGACTTTAAACAGGAGAAAGGATAATTTTTTTTACCACAAATGAAAATAGATTACAGCACCTGGTATTCCCAGGCGGTCTCCCATCCAAGTACTAACCAGGCCCGACCGTGCTTAGCTTCCGAGATCAGACGAGATCGGGCGTGTTCACGGTGGTGTGGCCTTAAGCAATTTCACCTGGCACCAGACAGGACTTTAAACAGGAGAAAGGATGATTTTTTTTACCCCAAATGAAAATAGATTACAGCACCTGGTATTCCCAGGCGGTCCCCCATCCAAGTACTAACCAGGCCCGACCGTGCTTAGCTTCCGAGATCAGACGAGATCGGGCGTGTTCACGGTGGTGTGGCCTTAAGCAATTGCACCTGGCACCAGACAGGACTTTAAACAGGAGAAAGGATGATTTTTTTTACCACAAATGAAAATAGATTACAGCACCTGGTATTCCCAGGCGGCCTCCCATCCATGTACTAACCAGGCCCGACCGTGCTTAGCTTCCGAGATCAGACGAGATCGGGCGTGTTCACGGTGGTGTGGCCTTAACCAATTGCACCTGGCACCAGACAGGACTTTAAACAGGAGAAAGGATGATTTTTTTTACCCCAAATGAAAATAGATTACAGCACCTGGTATTCCCAGGCGGTCTCCCATCCATGTACTAACCAGGCCCGACCGTGCTTAGCTTCCGAGATCAGACGAGATCGGGGGTGTTCACGGTGGTGTGGCCTTAACCAATTACACCTGGCACCAGACAGGACTTTAAACAGGAGAAAGGATGATTTTTTTTACCCCAAATGAAAATAGATTACAGCACCTGGTATTCCCAGGCGGTCTCCCATCCAAGTACTAACCAGCCCCGACCGTGCTTAGCTTCCGAGATCAGACGAGGTCGGGCGTGTTCACGGTGGTGTGGCCTTAAGCAGTTACTCATGGCACCAGACAGGACTTTAAACAGGAGAAAGGATGATTTTTTTTACCACAAATGAAAATAGATTACAGCACCTGGTATTCCCAGGCGGTCTCCCATCCAAGTACTAACCAGGCCCAACCGTGCTTAGCTTCCGAGATCAGACGAGATCGGGCGTGTTCACGGTGGTGTGCCCTTAAGCAATTGCACCTGGCACCAGACAGGACTTTAAACAGGAGAAAGGATGATTTTTTTTTATCCAAATGAAAATAGATTACAGCACCTGGTATTCTCTGGCGGTCTCCAATCCAAGTACTAACCAGGCCCGACCGTGCTTAGCTTCCGAGATCAGACGAGATCGGGCGTGTTCACGGTGGTGTGGCCTTAAGCAATTACTCATGGCACCAGACAGGACTTTAAGCAGGAGAAAGGATGATTTTTTTTACCGCAAATGAAAATAGATTACAGCACCTGGTATTCCCAGGCGGTCTCCCATCCAAGTACTAACCAGGCCCGACCGTGCTTAGCTTCCGAGATCAGACTGGATCGGGCGTGTTCACGGTGGTGTTGCCTTAAGCAATTGAACCTGGCACCAGACAGGACTTTAAACAGGAGAAAGGATGATTTTTTTTACCCCAAATGAAAATAGATTACAGCACCTGGTATTCCCAGGCGGTCTCCCATCCAAGTACTAACCAGGCCCGACCGTGCTTAGCTTCCGAGATCAGACGAGATCGGGCGTGTTCACGGTGGTGTGGCCTTAAGCAATTACTCATGGCACCAGACAGGACTTTAAACAGGAGAAAGGATGATTTTTTTTACCAAAAATGAAAATAGATTACAGCACCTGGTATTCCCAGGCGGTCTCCCATCCAAGTACTAACCAGGCCCGACCGTGCTTAGCTTCCGAGATCAGACGAGATCGGGCGTGTTCACGGTGGTGTGGCCTTAAGCAATTGCACCTGGCACCAGACAGGACTTTAAACAGGAGAAAGGATGATTTTTTTTACCCCAAATGAAAATAGATTACAGCACCTGGTATTCCCAGGCGGTCTCCCATCCAAGTACTAACCAGGCCCGACCGTGCTTAGCTTCCGAGATCAGACGAGATCGGGCGTGTTCACGGTGGTGTGGCCTTAAGCAATTACTCATGGCACCAGACAGGACTTTAAACAGGAGAAAGGATGATTTTTTTTACCAAAAATGAAAATAGATTACAGCACCTGGTATTCCCAGGCGGTCTCCCATCCAAGTACTAACCAGGCCCGACCGTGCTTAGCTTCCGAGATCAGACGAGATCGGGCGTGTTCACGGTGGTGTGGCCTTAAGCAATTGCACCTTGCACCAGACAGGACTTTAAACAGGAGAAAGGATGATTTTTTTTACCCCAAATGAAAATAGATTACAGCACCTGGTATTCCCAGTCGGTCTCCCATCCAAGTACTAACCAGGCCCGACCGTGCTTAGCTTCCGAGATCAGACGAGATCGGGCGTGTTCACGGTGGTGTGGCCTTAAGCAATTACTCATGGCACCAGACAGGACTTTAAACAGGAGAAAGGATGATTTTTTTTACCACAAATGAAAATAGATTACAGCACCTGGTATTCCCAGGCGGTCTCCCATCGAAGTACTAACCAGGCTCGACCGTGCTTAGCTTCCGAGATCAGACGAGATCGGGCGTGTTCACGGTGGTGTGGCCTTAAGCAATTGCACCTGGCACCAGACAGGACTTTAAACAGGAGAAAGGATGATTTTTTTTTACCACAAATGAAAATAGATTACAGCACCTGGTATTCCCAGGCGGTCTCCCATCCAAGTACTAACTAGGCCCGACCGTGCTTAGCTTCCGAGATCAGACAAGATCGGGCGTGTTCACGGTGGTGTGGCCTTAAGCAATTGCACCTGGCACCAGACTTCCCCATCAATCATAGCCTGCCTCCTCATCCGCTCTCTTTGCCTCTCTAGCTAAATCTCCCTTTAACCTCCTCTCTCTCTCTCTCTGTATCATATTCCTGCCTCTACTATAACCCATACTCAATTCTTTTATCTCACCTTTCAAACTCTCCCACCACCTCCCAATGTCCTCCTCATACATTCTCTGATTCTTCCTCCTCAATATACATTCTCTCACTTTCCTTTTGTACTTTTCTTCTCTCAGCAGCTCACCATTCATACACCACACGCCTCCCCCTCTCTTCTCAAACCCCTGACCTAAGTTAAACCCTAACACCATGTGATCACTGAGCGCAGTAACCTTATACTCAATTCTCCCTATCCTACCTGCAATGCCATTTGTACTCAAGACTAAATCTAACCTACTCTGCTTTAACACTCCTCTCACCACTTGCCTCCTTGAAAAAACCCTCCCCTCAGGATTCCTTTCTCTCCACACATCCATTAAACCATTCACTCTCATCACCTCTTTCAACACACCTCTTGACGAGTCATTCCTGAAACACACACTCGCAGAAACATCCAACCTCCCACACCACACGTTAAAATCACCCACCACCAAACAGTTTTCCACACACATTCCCCCCAATCCCTCAAAAAAAACCCTCCTCTCCTTCTCCTCATTCGGCGCATACACATTCAACAATCGACATACTTTACCCAAGTACTCAAAGGTAATTCCTATCACCCTCCCATCACCATCATCCACACACTTCGTCACATTCTCAACCACTCCCCTTTTCACTAAAATTGCTACCCCTCTTGATTTAACACCACCATTATTCACATACATGTCCCCCATCCATTCTCTCTCAACCACTCTCATAACCTCCTCATCCCAATGTGTCTCTTGTAAACATATTATTTCTGCCTCACACACCATCAAGGTTTGCTGCCTCCTGTTCCTGTCCCTTAGCCCATTAGCGTTAAAAGAAGATATCCTGATCATTAAAAGTATAAATGAGAAGAGATTCCACACGTTGTGTTATTAATTTGCACTTTTTTTCCCCTTATCTTCTCTCTCCTTCCTCCCCGATGGTCTTTTCCTATTTCCACCCACCACCTCCATGTTTTCCTCCCCTCTGTCTGATATATCCGAACCCACCCACCTCCTGCTTTCTGTCATATCCGAAGCCCTCCACCCCCACTTATTCCCCCTTGCCTCCGACCTTCCCTCTCCCTGTCCCACCACAGTCATTCCACTCTTTTCCCCGTTCTTCTCCCCTCCTTTCGCTCCCTCACCCGCGCTTCTCCGCTCCTCTCGTTCGTCCGTCCCTCTCACCGCACTGTCCACGCTGTAGCCGTTCTCCTCCCTTTCCTTCTCTCCTCCCGTCTCCGTTGTCTCTTCCGCTGCCGTCTCGTCCTCTGCCTCTCCATCCTGCTCCTCGTCCTCGTCCATCTCCTCTCCTTCCCCGCCGTCTCCCACGCCACTTCCTTCCGATTCAGTCGCCTCCGCTCCGCTGCCGCCTTCTCCACCCTCTCCTCTCGGTCGCTCCTCCTCCTCGTCGACGTCCGTCTCCCGGCCCCCGCCTTCTCCTCCTTGTCGCCTCTGTTCCTCGTCTGTGCCACATTCTCTTGCGTAGTGCCCCTGTCCATGGCACCTGTGGCATCTGAACTCCGGACAGTCCCTCAGAATGTGCCCCGGTTGGATACACATCCTACATACCTTCTCCTGTCTGTCGTGGATCACCCGAAAGTACTGGGGACCCGTAGCTGTACTAAACTTTGTTGAATACGGCAACGACCTGACCAAGTCATTAAATTTCACTTTCAAAAACCTGGTCCCGTCTGCAATGTTAGTACCAGGCCACATTCTCCTTTTGATAGGTGAGGCAGCTGAGACCCCCCACCCCTGTAGCTTCAGCAAAACGTCATTGTCCGTGGTGTACGCCGGAAGCTCCAAGAACGACACCACCGTTTCGTCACTGGTGAGCTCTTTTGCAATTATACTAACCCCTCTTATTTTGAAACCGTCCATAA
>NC_140271.1:29969364-29986864 GCF_964030765.1 Micromesistius poutassou
GAAAATAGATTACAGCACCTGGTATTCTCAGGCGGTCTCCCATCCAAGTACTAACCAGGCCCGACCGTGCTTAGCTTCCGAGATCAGACGAGATCGGGCGTGTTCACGGTGGTGTGGCCGTAAGCAATTGCTGCTGGCACCAGACAGGACTTTAAACAGGAGAAAGGATGATTTTTTTTACCCCAAATGAAAATAGCTTACAGCACCTGGTATTCCCAGGCGGTCTCCCATCCAGGTACTAACCAGGCCCGACCTAGCTTAGCTTCCGAGATCAGACGAGATTGGGCGTGTTCGCAGTGGTGTGGCCGTAAGCAATTGCTCCTGGCACCAGACAGGACTTTAAACAGGAGAAAGGATCATTTTTTTTACCCCAAATGAAAATAGCTTACAGCACCTTGTATTCCCAGGCGGTCTCCCATCCAGGTACTAACCAGGCCCGACCGTGCTTAGCTTCCGAGATCAGTCGAGATCGGGCGTGTTCGCAGTGGTGTGGCCGTAAGCAATATCTCCTGGCACCAGACAGGACTTTAAACAGGAGAAAGGATCATTTTTTTTACCCCAAATGAAAATAGATTACAGCACCTGGTATTCTCAGGCGGTCTCCCATCCAAGTACTAACCAGGCCCGACCGTGCTTAGCTTCCGAGTTCAGACGAGATCGGGCGTGTTCACGGTGGTGTGGCCGTAAGCAATTGCTCCTGGCACCAGACAGGACTTTAAACAGGAGAAAGGATGATTTTTTTTACCCCAAATGAAAATAGCTTACAGCACCTGGTATCCCATCCAGGTACTAACCAGGCCCGACCATGCTTAGCTTCCGAGATCAGACGAGAACGGGCGTGTTCGCAGTGTTGTGGCCGTAAGCAACAGCTCCAGGCACCAGACAGGACTTTAAACAGGAGAAAGGATGATTTTTTTTACCCCAAATGAAAATAGCTTACGGCACCTGGTATTCCCAGACGGTCTCCCATCCAGGTACTAACCAGGCCCGACCGTGCTTAGCTTCCGAGATGAGACGAGATCGGGAGTGTTCGCAGTGGTGTGGCCGTAAGCAATTGCTCCGGGCACCAGAAAGGACTTTAAACATGAGAAAGGATGATTTTTTTTACCCCAAATGAAAATAGCTTACAGCACCTGGTATTCCGAGGCGGTCTCCCATCCAGGTACTAACCAGGCCCGACCGTGCTTAGCTTCCGAGGTCAGACGAGATCGGGCGTGTTCGCAGTGGTGTGGCCGTAAGCAATTGCTCCTGGCACCAGACAGGACTTTAAACAGGAGAAAGGATGATTTTTTTTACCCCAAATGAAAATAGCTTACAGCACCTGGTATTCCCAGGCGGTCTCCCATCCAGGTACTAACCAGGCCCGACCTAGCTTAGCTTCCGAGATCAGACGAGATTGGGCGTGTTCGCAGTGGTGTGGCCGTAAGCAATTGCTCCTGGCACCAGACAGGACTTTAAACAGGAGAAAGGATCATTTTTTTTACCCCAAATGAAAATAGCTTACAGCACCTTGTATTCCCAGGCGGTCTCCCATCCAGGTACTAACCAGGCCCGACCGTGCTTAGCTTCCGAGATCAGTCGAGATCGGGCGTGTTCGCAGTGGTGTGGCCGTAAGCAATATCTCCTGGCACCAGACAGGACTTTAAACAGGAGAAAGGATCATTTTTTTTACCCCAAATGAAAATAGATTACAGCACCTGGTATTCTCAGGCGGTCTCCCATCCAAGTACTAACCAGGCCCGACCGTGCTTAGCTTCCGAGTTCAGACGAGATCGGGCGTGTTCACGGTGGTGTGGCCGTAAGCAATTGCTCCTGGCACCAGACAGGACTTTAAACAGGAGAAAGGATGATTTTTTTTACCCCAAATGAAAATAGCTTACAGCACCTGGTATCCCAGGCGGTCTCCCATCCAGGTACTAACCAGGCCCGACCATGCTTAGCTTCCGAGATCAGACGAGAACGGGCGTGTTCGCAGTGTTGTGGCCGTAAGCAACAGCTCCAGGCACCAGACAGGACTTTAAACAGGAGAAAGGATGATTTTTTTTACCCCAAATGAAAATAGCTTACAGCACCTGGTATTCCCAGACGGTCTCCCATCCAGGTACTAACCAGGCCCGACCGTGCTTAGCTTCCGAGATGAGACGAGATCGGGAGTGTTCGCAGTGGTGTGGCCGTAAGCAATTGCTCCGGGCACCAGAAAGGACTTTAAACATGAGAAAGGATGATTTTTTTTACCCCAAATGAAAATAGCTTACAGCACCTGGTATTCCCAGGCGGTCTCCCATCCAGGTACTAACCAGGCCCGACCGTGCTTAGCTTCCGAGGTCAGACGAGATCGGGCGTGTTCGCAGTGGTGTGGCCGTAAGCAATTGCTCCCGGCACCAGACAGGACTTTAAACAGGAGAAAGGATGATTTTTTTTACCCCAAATGAAAATAGATTACAGCACCTGGTATTCCCAGGCGGTCTCCCTTCCAAGTACTAACCAGGCCTGACCGTGCTTAGCTTCCGAGATCAGACGAGATCGGGCGTGTTCACGGTGGTGTGGCCTTAAGCAATTGCTCCAGGCACCAGAAAGGATGATTTTTTTTTCCCCAAATGAAAATAGCTTACAGCACCTGGTATTCCCAGGCGGTCTCCCATCCAGGTACTAACCCGGCCCAACCGTGCTTAGCTTCCGAGATCAGACGAGATCGGGCGTGTTCGCAGTGGTGTGGCCGTAAGCAATTGCTCCTGGCACCAGACAGGACTTTAAACAGGAGAAAGGATCATTTTTTTTACCCCAAATGAAAATAGCTTACAGCAACTGGTATTCCCAGGCGGTCTCCCATCCAGGTACTAATCAGGCGCGACCGTGCTTAGCCTCCGAGATCAGACGAGATCGGGCGTGTTCGCAGTGGTGTGGCCGTAAGCAATTGCTTCCGGCACCAGACAGGACTTTAAACAGGAGAAAGGATCATTTTTTTTACCCCAAATGAAAATAGATTAGAGCACCTGGTATTCCCAGGCGGTCTCCCATCCAAGTACTAACCAGGCCTGACCGTGCTTAGCTTCCGAGATCAGACGAGATCGGGCGTGTTCACAGTGGTGTGACCGTAAGCAATTGCTCCGGGCACCAGACAGGACTTTGAACAGGAGAAAGGATCATTTTTTTTACCCCAAATGAAAATAGCTTACAGCACCTGGTATTCCCAGGCGGTCTCCCATCCAGGTACTAACCAGGCCCGACCGTGCGTAGCTTCCGAGATCAGACGAGATCGGGCGTGTTCGCAGTGGTGTAGCCTTGAGCAATTGCTCCTGGCACCAGACAGGACTTTAAACAGGAGAAAGGATCATTTTTTTTACCCCAAATGAAAATAGCTTACAGCACCTGGTATTCCCAGGCGGTCTCCCATCCATGTACTAACCAGGCCCGACCGTGCTTAGCTTCCGAGGTCAGACGAGATCGGGCGTGTTCGCAGTAGTGTGGCCGTAAGCAATTACTCCTTGCACCAGACAGGACTTTAAACAGGAGAAAGGATGATTTTTTTTACCCCAAATGAAAATAAATTACAGCACCTGGTATTCCCAGGCGGTCTCCCATCCAAGTACTAACCAGGCCCGACCGTGCTTAGCTTCCGAGATCAGACGAGATCGGGCGTGTTCACGGTGGTGTGACCGTAAGCAATTGCTCCTGGCACCAGACAGGACTTTAAACATGAGAAAGGATGATTTTTTTTACCCCAAATGAAAATAGCTTACAGCACCTGGTATTCCCAGGCGGTCTCCCATCCAGGTACTAACCAGGCCCGACCATGCTTAGCTTCCGAGATCAGACGAGATCGGGCGTGTTCGCAGTGGTGTGGCCGTATACAATTTTTCCCGGCACCAGAAAGGACTTTAAACAGGAGAAAGGATGATTTTTTTTACCCCAAATGAAAATAGCTTACAGCACCTGGTATTCCCAGGCGGTCTCCCATCCAGGTACTAACCAGGCCCGACCGTGCTTAGCTTCCGAGATCAGACGAGATCGGGCGTGTTCGCAGTGGTGTGGCCGAAAGCAATTGCTCCTGGCACCAGACAGGACTTTAAACAGGAGAAAGGATGATTTTTTTTACCCCAAATGAAAAAATCTTACAGCACCTGGTATTCCCAGGCGGTCTCCCATCCAGGTACTAACCAGGCCCGACCGTGCTTAGCTTCTGAGATCAGACGAGATCGGGCGTGTTCGCAGTGGTGTGGCCGTAAGCAATAGCTCCTGGCACCAGACAGGACTTTAAATAGGAGAAAGGATCATTTTCTTTACCCCAAATGAAAATAGATTACAGCACCTGGTATTCCCAGGCGGTCTCCCATCCAAGTACTAACCAGGCCCGACCGTGCTTAGCTTCCGAGATCAGACGAGATCGGGCGTGTTCACGGTGGTGTGGCCGTAAGCAATTGCTCCTGGCACCAGACAGGCCTTTAAACAGGAGAAAGGATGATTTTTTTTACCCCAAATGAAAATAGCTTACAGCACCTGGTATTCCCAGGCGGTCTCCCATCCAGGTACTAACCAGGCCCGACCGTGCTTAGCTTCCGAGATCAGACGAGATCGGGCGTGTTCGCAGTGGTGTGGCCGTAAGCAATTGCTCCTGGCACCAGACAGGACTTTAAACAGGAGAAAGGATCATTTTTTTTACCCCAAATGAAAATAGCTTACAGCACCTGGTATTCCCAGGCGGTCTTCCATCCAAGTACTAACCAGGCCCGACCGTGCTTAGCTTCCGAGATCAGACGAGATCGGGCGTGTTCACGGTGGTGTGGCCGTAAGCAATTGCTCCTGGCACCAGACAGGACTTTAAACAGGAGAAAGGATCATTTTTTTTACCCCAAATGAAAAAATCTTACAGCACCTGGTATTCCCAGGCGGTCTCCCATCCAGGTACTAACCAGGCCCGACCGTGCTTAGCTTCCGAGATCAGACGAGATCGGGCGTGTTCGCAGTGGTGTGGCCGTAAGCAATAGCTCCTGGCACCAAACAGGACTTTAAACAGGAGAAAGGACGATTTTTTTTACCCCAAATGAAAATAGCTTACAGCACCTGGTATTCCCAGGCGGTCTTCCATCCAAGTACTAACCAGGCCCGACCGTGCTTAGCTTCCGAGATCAGACGAGATAAGGCGTGTTCACGGTGGTGTGGCCGTAAGCAATTGCTCCTGGCACCAGACAGGACTTTAAACAGGAGAAAGGATCATTTTTTTTACCCCAAATGAAAAAATCTTACAGCACCTGGTATTCCCAGGCGGTCTCCCATCCAGGTACTAACCAGGCCCGACCGTGCTTAGCTTCCGAGATCAGACGAGATTGGGCGTGTTCGCAGTGGTGTGGCCGTAAGCAATAGCTCCTGGCACCAGACAGGACTTTAAATAGGAGAAAGGATCATTTTTTTTACCCCAAATGAAAATAGATTACAGCACCTTGTATTCCCAGGCGGTCTCCCATCCAGGTACTAACCAGGCCCGACCGTGCTTAGCTTCCGAGATCAGACGAGATCGGGCGTGTTGACGGTGGTGTGACCGTAAGCAATTGCTCCTGGTACCAGACAGGACTTTAAACAGGAGAAAGGATGATTTTTTTTACCCCAAATGAAAATAGCTTACAGCACCTGTATTCCCAGGCGGTCTCCCATCCAGGTACTAACCAGGCCCGACCTTGCTTAGCTTCCGAGATCAGACGAGATCGGGCGTGTTCGCAGTGGTGTGGCCGTAAGCAATTACTCCTGGCACCAGACAGGACTTTAAACAGGAGAAAGGATCATTTTTTTTACCCCAAATGAAAATAGATTACAGCACCTGGTATTCCCAGGCAGTCTCCCATCCAGGTACTAATCAGGCCCGACCGTGCTTAGCTTCCGAGATCAGACGAGATCGGGCGTGTTCGCAGTGGTGTGGCCGTAAGCAATTGCTCCTGGCACCAGACAGGACTTTAAACAGGAGAAAGGATGATTTTTTTTACCCCAAATGAAAATAGCTTACAGCACCTGGTATTCCCAGACGGTCTTCCATCCAAGTACTAACCAGGCCCGACCGTGCTTAGCTTCCGAGATCAGACGAGATCGGGCGTGTTCACGGTGGTGTGGCCGTAAGCAATTGCTCCTGGCACCAGACAGGACTTTAAAGAGGAGAAAGGATGATTTTTTTTACCCCAAATGAAAAAATCTTACAGCACCTGGAATTCCCAGGCGGTCTCCCATCCAGGTACTAACCAGGCCCGACCGTGCTTACCTTCCGAGATCAGACGAGATCCGGCGTGTTCGCAGTGGTGTGGCCGTAAGCAATTGCTCCTGGCACCAGACAGGACCTTAAACAGGAGAAAGGATCATTTTTTTTACCCCAAATGAAAATAGCTTACAGCACCTTGTATTCCCAGGCGGTCTCCGATCCAGGTACTAACCAGGCCCGACCGTGCTTAGCTTCCGAGATCAGATGAGATCGGGCGTGTTCACGGTGGTGTGACTGTAAGCAATTGCTCCTGGCACCAGACAGGACTTTAAACAAGAGAAAGGATGATTTTTTTTACCCCAAATGAAAATATCTTACAGCACCTGGTATTCCCAGGCGGTCTCCCATCCAGGTACTAACCAGGCCCGACCTTGCATAGCTTCCGAGATCAGACGAGATCGGGCGTGTTCGCAGTGGAATGCCGTAAGCAATTGCTCCTGGCACCAGACAGGACTTTAAACAGGAGAAAGGATCATTTTTTTTACCCCAAATGAAAATAGATTACAGCACCTGGTATTCCCAGGCGGTCTCCCATCCAGGTACTAACCAGGCCCGACCATGCTTAGCTTCCGGGATCAGACGAGATCAGACGAGATCGGGCTTGTTCGCAGTGGTGTGGCCGTAAACAATTGCTCCTGGCACCAGACAGGACTTTAAACAGGAGAAAGGATGATTTTTTTTACCCCAAATGAAAATAGCTTACAGCACCTGGTATTCCCAGGCGGTCTCCCATCCAGGTACTAACCAGGCCCGACCTTGCTTAGCTTCCGAGATCAGACGAGATCGGGCGTGTTCGCAGTGGTGTGACCGTAAGCAATTGCTCCTTGCACCAGACAGGACTTTAAACATGAGAAAGGATGATTTATTTTACCCCAAATGAAAATAGCTTACAGCACCTGGTATTCCCAGGCAGTCTCCCATCCAGGTACTAACCAGGCCCGACCATGCTTAGCTTCCGGGATCAGACGAGATCGGGCTTGTTCGCAGTGGTGTGGCCGTAAACAATTGCTCCCGGCACCAGAAAGGACTTTAAACAGGAGAAAGGATGATCTTTTTTACCCCAAATGAAAATTGCTTACAGCACCTGGTATTCCCAGGCGGTCTCCCATCCAGGTAATAACCAGGCCCGACCGTGCTTAGCTTCCGAGATCAGACGAGATTGGGCGTGTTCGCAGTGGTGTGGCCGTAAGCAATTGCTCCTGGCACCAGACAGGACTTTAAACAGGAGAAAGGATCATTTTTTTTACCCCAAATGAAAATAGCTTACAGCACCTGGTATTCCCAGGCGGTCTCCCATCCAGATACTAACCAGGCCCGACCGTGCTTAGCTTCCGAGATCAGACGAGATCGGGCGTATTCACGGTGGTGTGGCCGTAAGCAATTGCTCCGGGCACCAGTCAGGACTTTAAACAGGAGAAAGGATCATTTTTTTTACCCCAAATGAATATAGCTTACAGCACCTGGTATTCCCAGGCGGTCTCCCATCCAGGTACTAACCAGGCCCGACCGTGCTTAGCTTCCGAGATCAGACGA
Organism: Micromesistius poutassou; assembly: GCF_964030765.1. Classification (NCBI taxonomy): domain Eukaryota; kingdom Metazoa; phylum Chordata; class Actinopteri; order Gadiformes; family Gadidae; genus Micromesistius; species Micromesistius poutassou. The sequence continues at coordinate 29,977,139 of NC_140271.1, forward strand.
GATCGGGCGTATTCACGGTGGTGTGGCCGTAAGCAATTGCTCCGGGCACCAGACAGGACTTTAAACAGGAGAAAGGATGATTTTTTTTACCCCAAATGAAAATAGCTTACAGCACCTGGTATTCCCAGGCGGTCTCCCATCCAGGTACTAACCAGCCCCGACCGTGCTTAGCTTCCGAGATCAGACGAGATCGGGCGTGTTCGCAGTGGTGTGGCCGTAAGCAATTGCTTCCGGCACCAGACAGGACTTTAAACAGGAGACAGGATCATTTTTTTTACCCCAAATGAAAATAGATTAGAGCACCTGGTATTCCCAGGCGGTCTCCCATCCAAGTACAAACCAGGCCTGACCGTGCTTAGCTTCCGAGATCAGACGAGATCGGGCGTGTTCACGGTGGTGTGGCCGTAAGCAATTGCTCCGGGCACCAGACAGGACTTTGAACAGGAGAAAGGATAATTTTTTTTACCCCAAATGAAAATTGATTACAGCACCTGGTATTCGCAGGCGGTCTCCCATCCAGGTACTAACCAGGCCCGACCGTGCTTAGCTTCCGAGTTCAGACGAGATCGGGCGTGTTCGCAGTGGTGTGGCCGTAAGCAATTGCTCCTGGCACCAGACAGGACTTTAAACAGGAGAAAGGATGATTTTTTTTACCCCAAATGAACATAGATTACAGCACCTGGTATTCCCAGGCGGTCTCCCATCCAGGTACTAACCATGCCCGACCGTGCTTAGCTTCCGAGGTCAGACGAGATCGGGCGTGTTCGCAGTGGTGTGGCCGTAAGCAATTTCTCCTGCCACCAGACAGGACTTTAAACAGGAGAAAGGATGATTTTTTTTAGCCCAAATGAAAATAGCTTACAGCACCTGGTATTCCCAGGCTGTCTCCCATCCAGGTACTAACCAGGCCCGACCGTGCTTAGCTTCCGAGATCAGGCGTATTCACGGTGGTGTGGCCGTAAGCAATTGCTCCGGGCACCAGACAGGACTTTAAACAGGAGAAAGGATCATTTTTTTTACCCCAAATGAATATAGCTTACAGCACCTGGTATTCCCAGGCGGTCTCCCATCCAGGTACTAACCAGGCCCGACCGTGCTTAGCTTCCGAGATCAGACGAGATCGGGCGTGTTCACTGTGGTGTGGCCGTAAGCAATTGCTCCGGGCACCAGACAGGACTTTAAACAGGAGAAAGGATGATTTTTTTTACCCCAAATGAAAATAGCTTACAGCACCTGGTATTCCCAGGCGGTCTCCCATCCAGGTACTAACCAGGCCCGACCGTGCTTAGCTTCCGAGATCAGACGAGATCGGGCGTGTTCACAGTGGTGTGGCCGTAAGCAATTGCTTCCGGCACCAGAAAGGACTTTAAACAGGAGAAAGGATCATTTTTTTTACCCCAAATGAAAATTGATTACAGCACCTGGTATTCCCAGGCGGTCTCCCATCCAGGTACTAACCAGGCCCGACCGTGCTTAGCTTCCGAGTTCAGACGAGATCGGGCGTGTTCGCAGTGGTGTGGCCGTAAGCAATTGCTCCTGGCACCAGACAGGACTTTAAACAGGAGAAAGGATGATTTTTTTTACCCCAAATGAACATAGATTACAGCACCTGGTATTCCCAGGCGGTCTCCCATCCAGGTACTAACCAGGCCCGACCGTGCTTAGCTTCCGAGATCAGACGAGATCGGGCGTGTTCGCAGTGGTGTGGCCGTAAGCAATTGCTCCTGGCACCAGACAGGACTTTAAACAGGAGAAAGGATGATTTTTTTTACCCCAAATGAAAATAGATTACAGCACCTGGTATTCCCAGGCGGTCTCCCATCCAAGTACTAACCAGGCCCGACCGTGCTTAGCATCCGAGATCAGACGAGATCGGGCGTGTTCACGGTGGTGTGACCGTAAGCAATTGGTCCTGGCACCAGACAGGACTTTAAACATGAGAAAGGATGATTTTTTTTACCCCAAATGAAAATAGCTTACAGCACCTGGTATTCCCAGGCGGTCTCCCATCCAGGTACTAACCAGGCCCGACCATGCTTAGCTTCCGAGATCAGACGAGATCGGGCGTGTTCGCAGTGGTGTGGCCGTAAACAATTGCTCCCGGCACCAGAAAGGACTTTAAACAGGAGAAAGGATGATTTTTTTTACCCCAAATGAAAATAGCTTACAGCACCTGGTATTCCCAGGCGGTCTCCCATCCAGGTACTAACCAGGCCCGACCGTGCTTAGCTTCCGAGATCAGACGAGATCGGGCGTGTTCGCAGTGGTGTGGCCGTAAGGAATTGCTCCTGGCACCAGACAGGACTTTAAACAGGAGAAAGGATGATTTTTTTTACCCCAAATGAAAATAGCTTACAGCACCTGGTATTCCCAGGCGGTCTTCCATCCAAGTACTAACCAGGCCCGACCGTGCTTAGCTTCCGAGATCAGACGAGATCGGGCGTGTTCACGGTGGTGTGGCCGTTAGCAATTGCTCCTGGCACCGGACATGACTTTAAACAGGAGAAAGGATGATTTTTTTTACCCCAAATGAAAAAATCTTACAGCACCTGGTATTCCCAGGCGGTCTCCCATCCAGGTACTAACCAGGCCCCACCATGTTTAGCTTCCGAGATCAGATGAGATCGGGCGTGTTCGCAGTGGTGTGGCCGTAAGCATCAGCTCCTGGCACCAGACAGGACTTTAAATAGGAGAAAGGATCATTTTTTTTACCCCAAATGAAAATAGATTACAGCACCTGGTATTCCCAGGCGGTCTCCCATCCAAGTACTAACCAGGCCCGACCGTGCTTAGCTTCCGAGATCAGACGAGATCGGGCGTATTCACGGTGGTGTGGCCGTAAGCAATTGCTCCGGGCACCAGACAGGACTTTAAACAGGAGAAAGGATCATTTTTTTTTACCCCAAATGAATATAGCTTACAGCACCTGGTATTCCCAGGCGGTCTCCCATCCAAGTACTAACCAGGCCCGACCGTGCTTAGCTTCCGAGATCAGACGAGATCGGGCGTGTTCACGGTGGTGTGACCGTAAGCAATTGGTCCTGGCACCAGACAGGACTTTAAACATGAGAAAGGATGATTTTTTTTACCCCAAATGAAAATAGCTTACAGCACCTGGTATTCCCAGGCGGTCTCCCATCCAGGTACTAACCAGGCCCGACCATGCTTAGCTTCCGAGTTCAGACGAGATCGGGCGTGTTCGCAGTGGTGTGGCCGTAAGCAATTGCTCCTGGCACCAGACAGGACTTTAAACAGGAGAAAGGATGATTTTTTTTACCCCAAATGAACATAGATTACAGCACCTGGTATTCCCAGGCGGTCTCCCATCCAGGTACTAACCAGGCCCGACCGTGCTTAGCTTCCGAGATCAGGCGTATTCACGGTGGTGTGGCCGTAAGCAATTGCTCCGGGCACCAGACAGGACTTTAAACAGGAGAAAGGATCATTTTTTTTACCCCAAATGAATATAGCTTACAGCACCTGGTATTCCCAGGCGGTCTCCCATCCAGGTACTAACCAGGCCCGACCGTGCTTAGCTTCCGAGATCAGACGAGATCGGGCGTGTTCACTGTGGTGTGGCCGTAAGCAATTGCTCCGGGCACCAGACAGGACTTTAAACAGGAGAAAGGATGATTTTTTTTACCCCAAATGAAAATAGCTTACAGCACCTGGTATTCCCAGGCGGTCTCCCATCCAGGTACTAACCAGGCCCGACCGTGCTTAGCTTCCGAGATCAGACGAGATCGGGCGTGTTCACAGTGGTGTGGCCGTAAGCAATTGCTTCCGGCACCAGAAAGGACTTTAAACAGGAGAAAGGATCATTTTTTTTACCCCAAATGAAAATTGATTACAGCACCTGGTATTCCCAGGCGGTCTCCCATCCAGGTACTAACCAGGCCCGACCGTGCTTAGCTTCCGAGTTCAGACGAGATCGGGCGTGTTCGCAGTGGTGTGGCCGTAAGCAATTGCTCCTGGCACCAGACAGGACTTTAAACAGGAGAAAGGATGATTTTTTTTACCCCAAATGAACATAGATTACAGCACCTGGTATTCCCAGGCGGTCTCCCATCCAGGTACTAACCAGGCCCGACCGTGCTTAGCTTCCGAGATCAGACGAGATCGGGCGTGTTCGCAGTGGTGTGGCCGTAAGCAATTGCTCCTGGCACCAGACAGGACTTTAAACAGGAGAAAGGATGATTTTTTTTACCCCAAATGAAAATAGATTACAGCACCTGGTATTCCCAGGCGGTCTCCCATCCAAGTACTAACCAGGCCCGACCGTGCTTAGCATCCGAGATCAGACGAGATCGGGCGTGTTCACGGTGGTGTGACCGTAAGCAATTGGTCCTGGCACCAGACAGGACTTTAAACATGAGAAAGGATGATTTTTTTTACCCCAAATGAAAATAGCTTACAGCACCTGGTATTCCCAGGCGGTCTCCCATCCAGGTACTAACCAGGCCCGACCATGCTTAGCTTCCGAGATCAGACGAGATCGGGCGTGTTCGCAGTGGTGTGGCCGTAAACAATTGCTCCCGGCACCAGAAAGGACTTTAAACAGGAGAAAGGATGATTTTTTTTACCCCAAATGAAAATAGCTTACAGCACCTGGTATTCCCAGGCGGTCTCCCATCCAGGTACTAACCAGGCCCGACCGTGCTTAGCTTCCGAGATCAGACGAGATCGGGCGTGTTCGCAGTGGTGTGGCCGTAAGGAATTGCTCCTGGCACCAGACAGGACTTTAAACAGGAGAAAGGATGATTTTTTTTACCCCAAATGAAAATAGCTTACAGCACCTGGTATTCCCAGGCGGTCTTCCATCCAAGTACTAACCAGGCCCGACCGTGCTTAGCTTCCGAGATCAGACGAGATCGGGCGTGTTCACGGTGGTGTGGCCGTTAGCAATTGCTCCTGGCACCGGACATGACTTTAAACAGGAGAAAGGATGATTTTTTTTACCCCAAATGAAAAAATCTTACAGCACCTGGTATTCCCAGGCGGTCTCCCATCCAGGTACTAACCAGGCCCCACCATGTTTAGCTTCCGAGATCAGATGAGATCGGGCGTGTTCGCAGTGGTGTGGCCGTAAGCATCAGCTCCTGGCACCAGACAGGACTTTAAATAGGAGAAAGGATCATTTTTTTTACCCCAAATGAAAATAGATTACAGCACCTGGTATTCCCAGGCGGTCTCCCATCCAAGTACTAACCAGGCCCGACCGTGCTTAGCTTCCGAGATCAGACGAGATCGGGCGTATTCACGGTGGTGTGGCCGTAAGCAATTGCTCCGGGCACCAGACAGGACTTTAAACAGGAGAAAGGATCATTTTTTTTACCCCAAATGAATATAGCTTACAGCACCTGGTATTCCCAGGCGGTCTCCCATCCAAGTACTAACCAGGCCCGACCGTGCTTAGCTTCCGAGATCAGACGAGATCGGGCGTGTTCACGGTGGTGTGACCGTAAGCAATTGGTCCTGGCACCAGACAGGACTTTAAACATGAGAAAGGATGATTTTTTTTACCCCAAATGAAAATAGCTTACAGCACCTGGTATTCCCAGGCGGTCTCCCATCCAGGTACTAACCAGGCCCGACCATGCTTAGCTTCCGAGATCAGACGAGATCGGGCGTGTTCGCAGTGGTGTGGCCGTAAACAATTGCTCCCGGCACCAGAAAGGACTTTAAACAGGAGAAAGGATGATTTTTTTTACCCCAAATGAAAATAGCTTACAGCACCTGGTATTCCCAGGCGGTCTCCCATCCAGGTACTAACCAGGCCCGACCGTGCTTAGCTTCCGAGATCAGACGAGATCGGGCGTGTTCGCAGTGGTGTGGCCGTAAGGAATTGCTCCTGGCACCAGACAGGACTTTAAACAGGAGAAAGGATGATTTTTTTTACCCCAAATGAAAATAGCTTACAGCACCTGGTATTCCCAGGCGGTCTCCCATCCAAGTACTAACCAGGCCCGACCGTGCTTAGCTTCCGAGATCAGACGAGATCGGGCGTATTCACGGTGGTGTGGCCGTAAGCAATTGCTCCGGGCACCAGACAGGACTTTAAACAGGAGAAAGGATCATTTTTTTTACCCCAAATGAATATTTGATTGAATTTATTTATTTAAAACAGGGACAATGCACAAAAAACATTAATCTTGTAAAACAAGAAGAGATGCTTTGAGCCAGGTTATAGCAACAATTGCTAATTTCCGCCTGTAGTCCCTGGGCAGGTAAAGTGCTAAACAGATACAATATTAAAATTAATGGAAATAAGACATAATAACCATAATATTTAAAAAATTGACAGAATGTACTAATAAAAGCACGGAAACAGGAGCGCCAAATCATAAAGTGCACAATAGAGACCAACAACACATACACTCTCTCTCACTCTCATCACACATTCAAACACATACAATACACAGATAACAATCATACTCATCCTCAACCACACTCATAGCCAGACACATACACACACTCACATAATACTCAACAATGTGTGCAAACTTGCTTACTTAGTAACCAGCGCTTTGACAAGCATGAGAATGTGTGAGGATTTGTATTAATATAGCTTACAGCACCTGGTATTCCCAGGCGGTCTCCCATCCAAGTACTAACCAGGCCCGACCGTGCTTAGCTTCCGAGATCAGACGAGATCGGGCGTGTTCACGGTGGTGTGACCGTAAGCAATTGGTCCTGGCACCAGACAGGACTTTAAACATGAGAAAGGATGATTTTTTTTACCCCAAATGAAAATAGCTTACAGCACCTGGTATTCCCAGGCGGTCTCCCATCCAGGTACTAACCAGGCCCGACCATGCTTAGCTTCCGAGATCAGACGAGATCGGGCGTGTTCGCAGTGGTGTGGCCGTAAACAATTGCTCCCGGCACCAGAAAGGACTTTAAACAGGAGAAAGGATGATTTTTTTTACCCCAAATGAAAATAGGTTAGAGCACCTGGTATTCCCAGGCGGTCTCCCATCCAAGTACAAACCAGGCCTGACCGTGCTTAGCTTCCGAGATCAGACGAGATCGGGCGTGTTCACGGTGGTGTGGCCGTAAGCAATTGCTCCGGGCACCAGACAGGACTTTGAACAGGAGAAAGGATCATTTTTTTTACCCCAAATGAAAATTGATTACAGCACCTGGTATTCCCAGGCGGTCTCCCATCCAGGTACTAACCAGGCCCGACCGTGCTTAGCTTCGGAGTTCAGACGAGATCGGGCGTGTTCGCAGTGGTGTGGCCGTAAGCAATTGCTCCTGGCACCAGACAGGACTTTAAACAGGAGAAAGGATGATTTTTTTTACCCCAAATGAACATAGATTACAGCACCTGGTATTCCCAGGCGGTCTCCCATCCAGGTACTAACCAGGCCCGACCGTGCTTAGCTTCCGAGATCAGACGAGATCGGGCGTGTTCGCAGTGGTGTGGCCGTAAGCAATTGCTCCTGGCACCAGACAGGACTTTAAACAGGAGAAAGGATGATTTTTTTTACCCCAAATGAAAATAGCTTACAGCACCTGGTATTCCCAGGCGGTCTCCCATCCAGGTACTAACCAGGCCCGACCGTGCGTAGCTTCCGAGATCAGACGAGATCGGGCGTGTTCGCAGTGGTGTAGCCTTAAGCAATTGCTCCTGGCACCAGACAGGACTTTAAACAGGAGAAAGGATGATTTTTTTTACCCCAAATGAAAATAGCTTACAGCACCTGGTATTCCCAGGCGGTCTCCCATCCAAGTACTAACCAGGCCCGACCGTGCTTAGCTTCCGAGATCAGACGAGATCGGGCGTGTTCGCAGTGGTGTGGCCGTAAGCAATTGCTCCTGGCACCAGACAGGACTTTAAACAGGAGAAAGGATCATTTTTTTTACCCCAAATGAAAATAGATTACAGCACCTGGTATTCCCAGGCGGTCTCCCATCCGAGTACTAACCAGGTCCGACCGTGCTTAGCTTCCGAGATCAGAAGAGATCGGGTGTGTTCACGGTGGTGTGACCGTAAGCAATTGCTCCTGGCACCAGACAGGACTTTAAACAGGAGAAAGGATGATTTTTTTTACCCCAAATGAAAATAGCTTACAGCACCTGGTATTCCCAGGCTGTCTCCCATCCAGGTACTAACCAGGCCCGACCGTGCTTAGCTTCCGAGATCAGGCGTATTCACGGTGGTGTGGCCGTAAGCAATTGCTCCGGGCACCAGACAGGACTTTAAACAGGAGAAAGGATGATTTTTTTTACCCCAAATGAAAATAGCTTACAGCACCTGGTATTCCCAGGCGGTCTCCCATCGAGGTACTAACCAGGCCCGACCGTGCGTAGCTTCCGAGATCAGACGAGATCGGGCGTGTTCGCAGTGGTGTAGCCTTAAGCAATTGCTCCTGGCACCAGACAGGACTTTAAACAGGAGAAAGGATCATTTTTTTTACCCCAAATGAAAATAGCTTACAGTACCTGGTATTCCCAGGCGGTCTCCCATCCATGTACTAACCAGGCCCGACCGTGCTTAGCTTCCGAGGTCAGACGAGATCGGGCGTGTTCGCAGTGGTGTGGCCGTAAGCAATTACTCCTGGCACCAGACAGGACTTTAAACAGGAGAAAGGATGATTTTTTTTACCCCAAATGAAAATAGATTACAGCACCTGGTATTCCCAGGCGGTCTCCCATCCAAGTACTAACCAGGTCCGACCGTGCTTAGCTTCCGAGATCAGACGAGATCGGGCGTGTTCACGGTGGTGTGACCGTAAGCAAATGCTCCTGGCACCAGACAGGACTTTAAACATGAGAAAGGATGATTTTTTTTACCCCAAATGAAAATAGCTTACAGCACCTGGTATTCCCAGGCGGTCTCCCATCCAGGTACTAACCAGGCCCGACCATGCTTAGCTTCCGAGATCAGACGAGATCGGGCGTGTTCGCAGTGGTGTGGCCGTAAACAATTGCTCCCGGCACCAGAAAGGACTTTAAACAGGAGAAAGTATGATTTTTTTTACCCCAAATGAAAATAGCTTACAGCACCTGGTATTCCCAGGCGGTCTCCCATCCAGGTACTAACCAGGCCCGACCGTGCTTAGCTTCCGAGATCAGACGAGATCGGGCGTGTTCGCAGTGGTGTGGCCGTAAGCAATTGCTCCTGGCACCAGACAGGACTTTAAACAGGAGAAAGGATGATTTTTTTTACCCCAAATGAAAATAGCTTACAGCACCTGGTATTCCCAGGCGGTCTTCCATCCAAGTACTAACCAGGCCCGACCGTGCTTAGCTTCCGAGATCAGACGAGATCGGGCGTGTTCACGGTGGTGTGGCCGTAAGCAATTGCTCCTGGCACCAGACAGGACTTTAAACAGGAGAAAGGATGATTTTTTTTACCCCAAATGAAAAAATCTTACAGCACCTGGTTTTCCCAGGCGGTCTCCCATCCAGGTACTAACCAGGCCCGACCGTGCTTAGCTTCCGAGATCAGACGAGATCGGGCGTGTTCGCAGTGGTGTGGCCGTAAGCAATAGCTCCTGGCACCAGACAGGACTTTAAATAGGAGAAAGGATCATTTTTTTTACCCCAAATGAAAATAGATTACAGCACCTGGTATTCCCAGGCGGTCTCCCATCCAAGTACTAACCAGGCCCGACCGTGCTTATCTTCCGAGATCAGACGAGATCGGGCGTGTTCACGGTGGTGTGGCCGTAAGCAATTGCTCCTGGCACCAGACAGGCCTTTAAACAGGAGAAAGGA
>NC_140271.1:29996864-30021864 GCF_964030765.1 Micromesistius poutassou
CCAAGTACTAACCAGGCCCGACCGTGCTTAGCTTCCGAGATCAGATGAGATCGGGCGTGTTCACGGTGGTCTGGCCGTAAGCAATTTCTCCGGGCACCAGACAGGACTTTAAACAGGAGAAAGGATGATTTTTTTTACCCCAAATGAAAATAGCTTACAGCACCTGGTATTTCCAGGCGGTCTCCCATCCAGGTACTAACCAGGCCCGACCGTGCTTAGCTTCCGAGATCAGACGAGATCAGACGTGTTCGCAGTGGTGTGGCCGTAAGCAATTGCTCCTGGCACCAGACAGGACTTTAAACAGGAGAAAGGATGATTTTTTTTACCCCAAATGAAAATAGATTACAGCACCTGGTATTCCCAGGCGGTCTCCCATCCAAGTACTAACCAGGCCCGACCGTGCTTAGCTTCCGAGATCAGATGAGATCGGGCGTGTTCACGGTGGTCTGGCCGTAAGCAATTTCTCCGGGCACCAGACAGGACTTTAAACAGGAGAAAGGATGATTTTTTTTACCCCAAATGAAAATAGCTTACAGCACCTGGTATTCCCAGGCGGTCTCCCATCCAGGTACTAACCAGGCCCGACCGTGCTTAGCTTCCGAGATCAGACGAGATCAGACGTGTTCGCAGTGGTGTGGCCGTAAGCAATTGCTCCTGGCACCAGACAGGACTTTAAACAGGAGAAAGGATCATTTTTTTTACCCCAAATGAAAATAGATTACAGCACCTGGTATTCCCAGGCGGTCTTCCATCCAAGTACTAACCAGGCCCGACCGTGCTTAGCTTCCGAGATCAGACGAGATCGGGCGTGTTCGCAGTGGTGTGGCCGTAAGCAATTGCTCCTGGCACCAGACAGGACTTTAAACAGGAGAAAGGATCATTTTTTTTACCCCAAATGAAAATAGCTTACAGCACCTGGGATTCCCAGGCGGTCTCCGATCCAGGTACTAACCAGGCCCGACCGTGCTTAGCTTCCGAGATCAGACGAGATCGGGCGTGTTCGCAGTGGTGTGGCCGTAAGCAATTGCTCCTGGCACCAGACAGGACTTTAAACAGGAGAAAGGATCATTTTTTTTTACCCCAAATGAAAATAGATTACAGCACCTGGTATTCCCAGGCGGTCTCCCATCCAAGTACTAACCAGGCCCGACCGTGCTTAGCTTCCCGAGATCAGACGAGATCGGCCGTGTTCCCGGTGGTGTGGCCGTAAGCAATTGCTCCTGGCACCAGACAGCACTTTAAACAGGAGAAAGGATGATTTTTTTTGCCCCAAATGAAAATAGTATACAGCACCTGGTATTCCCAGGCGGTCTCCCATCCAAGTACTAACCAGGCCCGACCATGCTTAGCTTCCGAGATCAGACGAGATCGGGCGTGTTCCCAGTGGTGTGGCCGTAAGAAATTAGTCCTGGCACCAGACAGGACTTTAAACAGGAGAAAGGATGATTTTTTTTACCCCAAATGAAAATAGCTTACAGCACCTGGTATTCCCAGGCGGTCTCCCATCCAGGTACTAACCAGGCCCAACCGTGCTTAGCTTCCGAGATCAGACGAGATCGGGCGTGTTCACGGTGGTGTGGCCGTAAGCAATTGCTCCTGGCACCAGACAGGACTTTAAACAGGAGAAAGGATGATTTTTTTTACCCCAAATGAAAAAAGCTTACAGCACCTGGTATTCCCAGGCGGTCTCCCATCCAGGTACTAACCAGGCCCGACCGTGCTTAGCTTCCGAGACCAGACGAGATCAGGCGTGTTCGCAGTGGTGTGGCCGTAAGCAATTACTGCTGGCACCAGACAGGACTTTAAACAGGAGAAAGGATGATTTTTTTTACCCCAAATGAAAATAGCTTACAGCACCTGGTATTCCCAGGCGGTCTCCCATCCATGTACTAACCATGCCCGACCATGCTTAGCTTCCGAGATCAGACGAGTTCGGGCGTGTTCGCAGTGGTGTGGCCGTAAGCAAATGCTCCTGGCACCAGACAGGACTTTAAACAGGAGAAAGGATGATTTTTTTTACCCCAAATGAAAATAGCTTACAGCACCTGGTATTCCTAGTGGGTCTCCCATCCAGGTACTAACCAGGTCCGACCATTCTTAGCTTCCGAGATCAGACGAGATCGGGCGTGTTCGCGGTGGTGTGGCTGTAAGCAATTCCTCCTGGCACCAGACAGGACTTTAAACAGGAGAAAGGATGATTTTTTTTACCCCAAATGAAAATAGATTACAGCACCTGGTATTCCCAGGCGGTCTCCCATCCAAGTACTAACCAGCCCCGACCGTGCTTCGCTTCCGAGATCAGACGAGATCGGGCGTGGTCGCAGTGGTGTGGCCGTAAGCAATTGCTCCTGGCACCAGACAGGACTTTAAACAGGAGAAAGAATCATTTTTTTTACCCCAAATGAAAATAGATTACAGCACCTGGTATTCCCATGCGGTCTCCCATCCAAGTACTAACCAGGCCCGACCGTGCTTAGCTTCCGAGATCAGACGAGATCGGGCGTGTTCCCGGTAGTGTGGCCGTAAGCAATTACTCCTGGCACCAGACAGGACTTTAAACAGGAGAAAGGATCATTTTTTTTACCCCAAATGAAAATAGCTTACAGCACCTAGTATTCCCAGGCGGTCTCCCATCCAGGTACTAACCAGGTCCGACCATTCTTAGCTTCCGAGATCAGACGAGATCGGGCGTGTTCGCGGTGGTGTGGCCGTAAGCAATTCCTCCTGGCACCAGACAGGACTTTAAACAGGAGAAAGGATGATTTTTTTTACCCCAAATGAGAATAGATTACAGCACCTGGTATTCCCAGGCGGTCTCCCATCCAAGTACTAACCAGGCCCGACCGTGCTTAGCTTCCGAGATCAGATGAGATCGGGCGTGTACACGGTGGTGTGGCCGTAAGCAATTTCTCCGGGTACCAGACAGGACTTTAAACAGGAGAAAGGATGATTTTTTTTACCCCAAATGAAAATAGCTTACAGCACCTGGTATTCCCAGGCGGTCTCCCATCCAGGTACTAACCAGGCACGACCGTGCTTAGCTTCCGAGATCAGACGAGATCGGACGTGTTCGCAGTGGTGTGGCCGTAAGCAATTGCTCCTGGCACCAGACAGGACTTTAAACAGGAGAAAGGATCATTTTTTTTACCCCAAATGAAAATAGATTACAGCACCTGGTATTCCCAGGCGGTCTCCCATCCAAGTACTAACCAGGCCCGACCGTGCTTAGCTTCCGAGATCAGACGAGATCGGGCGTGTTCACAGTGGTGTGGCCGTAAGTAATTGCTCCTGGCACCAGACAGGACTTCAAACAGGAGAAAGGATGATTTTTTTTGCCCCAAATGAAAATAGTATACAGCACCTGGTATTCCCAGGCGGTCTCCCATCCAAGTACTAAGCAGGCCCGACCGTGCTTAGCTTCCGAGATCAGACGAGATCGGGCGTGTTCCCAGTGGTGTGGCCTTAAGCAATTGCTCCTAGCACCAGACAGGACTTTAAACAGGAGAAAGGATGATTTTTTTTACCCCAAATGAAAATAGCTTAAAGCACCTCGTATTCCCAGGCGGTCTCCCATCCAGGTACTACCCAGGCCCGACCTTGATTAGCTTCCGAGATCAGACGAGATCGGGCGTGTTCGCAGTGGTCTGGCCGTAAGCAATTGCTCCTGGCACCAGACAGGACTTTAAACAGGAGAAAGGATCATTTTTTTTTACACCAAATGAAAATAGATTACAGCACCTGGTATTCCCAGGCGGTCTCCCATCCAAGTACTAACCAGGCCCAACCGTGCTTAGCTTCCGAGATCAGACGAGATCGGGCGTGTTCGCAGTGGTGTGGCCGTAAGCAATTTCTCCTGGCACCAGACAGGACTTTAAACAGGAGAAAGGATGATTTTTTTTACCCCAAATGAAAATAGATTACAGCACCTGGTATTCCCAGGCGGTCTCCCATCCAAGTACTAACCAGGCCCGACCGTGCTTAGCTTCCCGAGATCAGACGAGATCGGCCGTGTTCCCGGTGGTGTGGCCGTAAGCAATTGCTCCTGGCACCAGACAGCACTTTAAACAGGAGAAAGGATGATTTTTTTTACCCCAAATGAAAATAGCTTACAGCACCTGGTATTCCCAGGCGGTCTCCCATCCAGGTACTAACCAGGCCCGCCCGTGCTTAGCTTCCGAGATCAGACGAGATCGGGCGTGTTCGCAGTGGTGTGGCCGTAAGCAATTCCTCCTAGCACCAGACAGGACTTTAAAAAGGAGAAAGGATCATTTTTTTTACCCCAAATGAAAATAGATTACAGCACCTGGTATTCCCATGCGGTCTCCCATCCAAGTACTAACCAGGCCCGACCGTGCTTAGCTTCCGAGATCAGACGAGATCGGGCGTGTTCCCGGTAGTGTGGCCGTAAGCAATTACTCCTGGCACCAGACAGGACTTTAAACAGGAGAAAGGATGATTTTTTTTACCCCAAATGAAAATAGCTTACAGCACCTAGTATTCCCAGGCGGTCTCCCATCCAGGTACTAACCAGGTCCGACCATTCTTAGCTTCCGAGATCAGACGAGATCGGGCGTGTTCGCGGTGGTGTGGCCGTAAGCAATTCCTCCTGGCACCAGACAGGACTTTAAACAGGAGAAAGGATGATTTTTTTTACCCCAAATGAGAATAGATTACAGCACCTGGTATTCCCAGGCGGTCTCCCATCCAAGTACTAACCAGGCCCGACCGTGCTTAGCTTCCGAGATCAGATGAGATCGGGCGTGTACACGGTGGTGTGGCCGTAAGCAATTTCTCCGGGTACCAGACAGGACTTTAAACAGGAGAAAGGATGATTTTTTTTACCCCAAATGAAAATAGCTTACAGCACCTGGTATTCCCAGGCGGTCTCCCATCCAGGTACTAACCAGGCACGACCGTGCTTAGCTTCCGAGGTCAGACGAGATCGGACGTGTTCGCAGTGGTGTGGCCGTAAGCAATTGCTCCTGGCACCAGACAGGACTTTAAACAGGAGAAAGGATCATTTTTTTTACCCCAAATGAAAATAGATTACAGCACCTGGTATTCCCAGGCGGTCTCCCATCCAAGTACTAACCAGGCCCGACCGTGCTTAGCTTCCGAGATCAGACGAGATCGGGCGTGTTCACAGTGGTGTGGCCGTAAGTAATTGCTCCTGGCACCAGACAGGACTTCAAACAGGAGAAAGGATGATTTTTTTTGCCCCAAATGAAAATAGTATACAGCACCTGGTATTCCCAGGCGGTCTCCCATCCAAGTACTAAGCAGGCCCGACCATGCTTAGCTTCCGAGATCAGACGAGATCGGGCGTGTTCCCAGTGGTGTGGCCTTAAGCAATTGCTCCTGGCACCAGACAGGACTTTAAACAGGAGAAAGGATAATTTTTTTTTACACCAAATGAAAATAGATTACAGCACCTGGTATTCCCAGGCGGTCTCCCATCCAAGTACTAACCAGGCCCGACCGTGCTTAGCTTCCCGAGATCAGACGAGATCGGCCGTGTTCCCGGTGGTGTGGCCGTAAGCAATTGCTCCTGGCACCAGACAGCACTTTAAACAGGAGAAAGGATGATTTTTTTTACCCCAAATGAAAATAGCTTAAAGCACCTCGTATTCCCAGGCGGTCTCCCATCCAGGTACTACCCAGGCCCGACCTTGCTTAGCTTCCGAGATCAGACGAGATCGGGCGTGTTCGCAGTGGTGTGGCCGTAAGCAATTGCTCCTGGCACCAGACAGGACTTTAAACAGGAGAAAGGATCATTTTTTTTACCCCAAATGAAAATAGCTTAGAGCACCTGGTATTCCCAGGCGGTCTCCCATCCAGGTACTAACCAGGCCGGACCATGCATAGCTTCCGAGATCAGACGAGATCGGGCGTGTTCACGGTGGTGTGGCCGTAAGCAATTGCTCCTGGCACCAGACAGGACTTTAAACAGGAGAAAGGATGATTTTTTTTACCCCAAATGAAAATAGCTTACAGCACCTGGTATTCCCAGAAGGTCTCCCATCCAGGTACTAACCAGGCCCGACCATGCTTAGCTTCCGAGATCAGACGAGATCGGGCGTGTTCACGGTGGTGTGGCCGTAAGCAATTGCTCCTGGCACCAGACAGGACTTTAAACAGGAGAAAGGATGATTTTTTTTACCCCAAATGAAAATAGCTTACAGCACCTGGTATTCCCAGACGGTCTCCCATCCAGGTACTAACCAGGCCAGACCGTGCTTAGCTTCCGAGATGAGACGAGATCGGGCGTGTTCGCAGTGGTGTGGCCGTAAGCAATTGCTCCGGGCACCAGAAAGGACTTTAAACAGGAGAAAGGATGATTTTTTTTACCCCAAATGAAAATAGCTTACAGCACCTGGTATTCCCAGACGGTCTCCCATCCAGGTACTAACCAGGCCCGACCGTGCTTAGCTTCCGAGATCAGACGAGATCGGGCGTGTTCGCAGTGGTGTGGCCTTAAGCAATTGCTCCCGGCACCAGACAGGACTTTAAACAGGAGAAAGGATGATTTTTTTTACCCCATATGAAAATAGATTACAGCACCTGGTATTCCCAGGCGGTCTCCCATCCAAGTACTAACCAGGCCTGACCGTGCTTAGCTTCCGAGATCAGACGAGATCGGGCGTGTTCACGGTGGTGTGGCCGTAAGCAATTGCTCCAGGCACCAGACAGGACTTTAAACAGGAGAAAGGATGATTTTTTTTACCCCAAATGAAAATAGATTACAGCACCTGGTATTCCCAGGCGGTTTCCCATCCAAGTACTAACCAGGCCTGACCGTGCTTAGCTTCCGAGATCAGACGAGATCGGGCGTGTTCGCAATGGTGTGGCCGTAAGCAATTGCTCCCGGCACCAGACAGGACTTTAAACAGGAGAAAGGATCATTTTTTTTACCCCAAATGAAAATAGATTACAGCACCTGGTATTCCCAGGCGGTCTCCCATCCAAGTACTAACCAGGCCTGACCGTGCTTAGCTTCCGAGATCAGACGAGATCGGGCGTGTTCACGGTGGTGTGGCCGTAAGCAATTGCTCCGAGCACCAGACAGGACTTTGAACAGGAGAAAGGATGATTTTTTTTACCCCAAATGAAAATAGCTTACAGCACCTGGTAATACCAGGCGGTCTCCCATCCAGGTACTAACCAGGCCCGACCGTGCTTAGCTTCCGAGATCAGACGAGATCGGGCGTGTTCGCAGTGGTGTGGCCGTAAGCAATTGCTCATGGCACCAGACAGGACTTTAAACAGGAGAAAGGAAGATTTTTTTTACCCCAAATGAAAATAGATTACAGCACCTGGTATTCCCAGGCGGTCTCCCATCCAAGTAGTAACCAGGCCTGACCGTGCTTAGCTTCCGAGATCAGACGAGATCGGACGTGTTCACGGTGGTGTAGCCGTAAGCAATTGCTCCGGGCACCAGACAGGACTTTAAACAGGAGAAAGGATGATTTTTTTTACCCCAAATGAAAATAGCTTACAGCACCTGGAATTCCCAGGCGGTCTCCCATCCAGGTACTAACCAGGTTCGACCGTGCTTATCTTCCGAGATCAGACGAGATCGGGCGTGTTCACGGTGGTGTGGCCGTAAGCAATTACTCCAGGCACCAGACAGGACTTTAAACAGGAGAAAGGATGATTTTTTTTACCCCAAATGAAAATAGCTTACAGCACCTGGTATTCCCAGGCGGTCTCCCATCCAGGTACTAACCAGGCCCGACCGTGCTTAGCTTCCGAGATTGTCGTGGCAATTCCCCTTTAACAGAGATTGCGTCTAGGCCAGATGAGATTCCCACTGCAATAAAGCACACAATACATTGGAAAGTAAAATGTCCTAGGTTTAATGCATGCATACATTAGACTCCTCTCTAGCAGAGTGAGTCCTGATTACAAGTTGACATGGTTTTTTATACAGTTTCAGACCCTCCCCACACAAAAGGTTCATGAAAGAGGAAATGAGCAAATTCTTCTCTTTACGGCCCTTCTGTCCAAACACAGAGGAATGTATAGATTGGGGTTCCCGACAAACAAATGCAAATTCCAGATGCTTATCTTTGTGGCGTTATCACCTAAAGACAAGGGTCATTAGACAGCGGGGAGGAAATGGGCAGGACAATTAGGGTTGAAACTGAGGACACTACATGTTATACAAGAACAGACAAACTTATCAAACAACAATTCAAATAAGAGGATTTTTTCCATCACACTCCCCCCTTTGATTATTTTATAATCATAATAATAAAAATCGATCATGTCCAATTCTTAGCACTTCTCCGCTTTTACGGGAGGTGCTTTAGTTTACTTAGGGTAAAACAGATTTTCTTCATTCGTCTTCCTCACTGCTTGAGTTATCACTCCAATCCTGGATCGGGTAGATTTTAGATACTGGTGCTGGCACTGTGGCTTTGGTTTCTGATTCTATTGTTTGAACTATTACAAGTTGGGCAACCGTGGCTGTGGTTAATTTGGTCACACAAGCTTTAACACATGCAAACAATATAGTTATAATTATTGCTATGATGAGTAGGGCCACAACAAACATTATTGCATTCCTCACAAAAGACGTACCCCAATCCGAGAACCAACTCCCGAACACACTTTTGATATCCCATGTAGTGGTTTTGTGAAGGTTTATTATGGCTTTAGTGTTTTCCTTGTGGAAATTCTCAACAGATTGGTTTGCTGAGTGCACGTATGAACAGCATTCCGTGCCAATCATTTTACACACGCCTCCAGTTGAGGCAAGAATAAAATCTAATGCCATGCGGTTTTGTAGTGCCACTTTAGTCACCTCCTCGAGTTGTGTTGACATGGCCATGATGACCCTGTCTGTGCTATTAATGTGAGTCTCCAATGCTAGGGATAGTGCCTTCGTCTCCTGTTGGTTCAAATAAACACCATATCCAGGCACCATCATCCCAAAGAATCGTTGGAGATCACGTTTGTGAATGATATGGTGTCCGTTTAACACCTGTATTTCTTGTGGGGTTACTACGCGGATCATCGGGACCACATATGCTAAGTAACAGATACCCTCCCCACCATTAGGTATATAACTGTAGATTTTCCTGCCACATCCAAGGAACACTCCGGGTGGTAAAGCTACTGATTGAGGGCTGATTTGCTTCGATGCATCCAGTGATAGGTTATGTATTGGGCCAACGCAATTACTATCTTCCAGGTGGATCATGTCCTCGAGGTTGGAATTAAGTCGGGTAATGTTTATGCAATTAGTAACGTTATATAATTCTGCTATCGTGAACTGATGACGAGGTCTTTTTGTCAATTGGGACGCTGGTTTACTGAAATGTGGAAGTTCGCACCTAATTTCCGTACATCGTGACGCGCGCAGAGTAGGTGGTGTTAACCATGATGAGGTCAGCACTGTCGAACACTCGACCCTGGGAATGCTAAGCGACCTATTGCACACTGCACCAGCAGATGGGCAGTCACAATGTGTTCCACTTCTACCCGCCACACAGTCAGTTTGCGCATGATATGATTTTACTGTCAACAGATCGCCATAGTTACCCTTACCTTTTGATATTACCGCCATCCCAATGATCCGTGTCTGATTAAATCCCTGCGGCGCGTGTTCTCTCGCCATATTTTCTATCAAGTTAGGAATGTCTGGTGCCTTTAAGTAATATTTCTGCAGTGAGGCTATAGAATTGGGGTCATCGCAAGTATTATTGTCATTCTTAGAAGTTAAGTTCTGCCAGTTTATAGTCATGAATTGTAGGTGGGACAGCGGAATTGCTGCCACAACTGGCCCTTCAGCGCTGCTGGGTATGTGCATGCACATCCAACAATTTGTTTTGTTTAGATGTTCCACTGCTTCGTGCATTAACCGAATTATTGAATTATCTATATCAGGTCCCACCGAGCGGTGGGTCCTTGGGATTGGTTCAAACGCTTGGTCTGGGTTGTTGTCGTGTATCTCGCGCCGTACCCTTGCTCCCGTCGGTTTTTTACTTACATGGAGTTCTGGCGCGCCCACTGGTTTGTATATCAACAATGATGGAATAACCATAATGACAATTAGAGTTACCAGTCCATAAATGGTTCGTTGAATCCCCCGTCCGATCCTTTGAAAGGGGTACCGTTGTCCGTGTCTGGCGTCCATGCTGATTGATGTCGATTCTGGCCGCGTCTCTCCCCAGGCCAGAAAATATCTGGGCCTGGATCTGACGTGATTGTGTGTGTGAGGGTGAGTTACTAGCACTTCACCCTTGTTTCAGTGTTGGGGTGACGGCCAAGGGGGTTGGGTCAAAGATGACCGTCGAGGTGAGTGGTGATGGCCGGGTTGCAGTGGCTGGCGTAGATCCTCTCAGCTGTCTTGACAGCCGACGATGGCGTGGATCCTTCAGCTGTCTTGACCGCCGGCGATGTGAAGTGGTGGTGCCCGCTTACAGTGGCTGGCGTGGATCCAGGTAGCCCTCTCAGCTATCTTGACAGCCGATGATGTGATCAACAGGACTTGGAATGGTCCCAACCACCTTGGTGAGTTCCAGGCACGTCGTCGGTAATCCTTCACCACAATCCAATCGCCTGGCTGTAGGTCATGGAGTTGCCCTTCTCTGGACAGTGGTAAAGCCTCTTTCACCTGTGTACGGATAGTTTGCAAGGTTCGAGAGAGATTAATACAGTAATCAACCATGTCGTGATGAAAAATTTCCGTGTTCAGGCTGCTGTTGTGTGGTGCACCTGTCCCCATTGGCATCGGCCGTCCCATCAGGACTTCATATGGGGACAGACCTACCTTTACTCTGCTGCGTCCCCTCATGGCCAGTAGGACCAGTGGCAAGACCTTTAGCCATGACATACCTGTATCCTCAGTTGCTTTGGCCAGTTTGTTCTTTAGTGTACCATTCTCTCTCTCTACCGCCCCCGCACTCTGAGGGTGGTACGCACAATGGGTGCGTAAGTCAATTCCTAAATACTTGGACAACTGTTGGATGGCCTGGTTCACAAAGTGTGAACCATTGTCACTGGATAATTTCTTTGGGATTCCCCACCTAGGGATGATTTCTGTGATCAAGGCTTTGGCCACAGCTGCAGAGTCAGCCGCTTTGGTGGGGAATACCTCAACCCATTTGGAGAACATGTCTACCATCACCAAACAATACTTCTTTCCCTCACATGGTGTTAATTCTATAAAATCCATCATCAGATGATCAAACGGTAATGATGGAGGTGGGTGGTTGGTGGGTGCGACTTTCTGTCCTCTCCCTACATTGTTGGTGACGCATACAATACATTTGGCACAAAAACTTTGTGCATAATTTGAAAATCCTTGTGTATACCAGTGCCGGTCAATGCTATCTACCATACCCCCCTTTGACACATGGTCTCTACCATGTGTCATAGTAGCGTAGATAGGGAACAAACATTTGGGCAAGCAGGGACGCCCGTTCGGGCCGTACCACAACCCAGCACGGTATTCTGCGCCGGCTGATTTCCACAGCCGACGTTCTGCAGGTAGGGCCTTGGTTTGAGCCTTTGCCAATTCTTCGATTGTAACCGAAGACGTCAATTGTGCCATCTGCAAGGAGGAGGAAAGCGGGGCTCTGGCAGCTGCTTTAGCACCCTCATCCGCCACCGCATTCCCTCTGGAAACCAGGTCCTCAGCCCTAGTGTGTGCTTCGCATCGACAAACAGAGATGGCTGTGGGCAAGAGGATAGCATCTAGTAGGTTAGCAACCAAATGTGAATGATTAATCCGTTGGCCTGTAGATGTGAGGAAACCTCGCATTTTCCAGAGAGTGCCAAAGTCATGAACGACACCAAAAGCATATCTACTGTCAGTGTAGATGGTAACCCGTTTACCTTTTGACAGTATGCATGCCCTGGTCAGAGCGAATAGCTCAGCCGCCTGGGCTGAAAGGTTGGATGGTAACCTTGCTGATTCCACCACGCAGTCTTGCGTGGCAATGGCATAGCCCACTTCACTAACACCTGTAACCACATTCTTCCGGCTTGAACCATCGACATACAGTACATCATTCCCAGGTGGCAGTGGTCTGTCGGTAAGGTCTATGCGTGGTGTACACAATTCATTAATGGTGGCCACACAATCATGGGGTTCCCCATCCTCAGGGATGGGCAGCAAGGTGGCCGGGTTTAATACCGTACACCTTTTCAAGGTGATGTTAGGCATCGCCAGCAGCGTGTTGTAGTACGATAAGAATCGTGACGCCGTCAGGTGTGATGTGCTCTGTGTCAGCAAAATAGACGAAACCTCATGGGGTACAAGCAAAGTTAATGGCATGTAACCCACCAGTCCCCTACTGGCGGCAACCGCCATTGCCGCCGCTGCCACTGCCTTCAAACAATGCGGTAGCCCTGCGGCCACCGGGTCTAATTTAGACGAGTAATAGGCGATGGGGCGCATTCTGCCCCCATGTTCTTGCATTAGCACTGATGTCATGTACCCATCCCGCTCTCCCACAGTCTGTGTGAAGGAGCGGTTGTGGTCCGGCAGACCTAAAGTCGGTGCGGTCATAAGGGCCTTTTTAAGGTCTTCAAAAGCAGCGTCTGCTGCTGGTGTCCACGTCACGGGGTCAGTCGGGGTCAGTCCATGGCCATGTGTGATGTCTTGGAGTGGTTGTGCCAAATTCGCATAATCGAGTATCCACTGTCTACAGTAGCCCGTTGTTCCCAGGAAGCCCATCATCTGCTTTTTTGTGATGGGCTTTGGCATGTTTTGGATTGCCTTTATCCTGTCCTCTCCAAGGGACCTGCCGTCCGGTGTGATGATGTGGCCCAAAAATTTTACCTTTTGTAAAACAAACTGTAGTTTAGCTACACTGGCCTTGTGGCCTTGACTAGCTAAGAACTGGAGTAATGCAATAGTGTCCTGTTCACACACACCGGAGTCAGGGGAACAAATCAGGAGATCGTCAACATATTGAATCAATGTACTTCCCCCTGGTAAAACTAAATGAGCCAAATTATCGTGCAGCGCTGCGGAAAAAACGGCCGGTGATTCACAATACCCTTGTGGCATTCTAGTCCACGTATATGTTTTACCCTTAAATTGGAAAGCAAACCAAAATTGGCTTGCTGGATCCACCGGTATACTAAAGAATGCATTTGCTAAGTCGACTACTGAAAACCATTTGCTATTACCAGGTACCTGGGTTAATAGTGTGTGAGGATCAGGAACAATGGGTGTTCTAGGATGCACTGCATCGTTTACCTTTTTTAAGTCTTGTACAAACCGCCATGAGGTGGGTTGCCCTTCCACAGGGGCCTTTTTCACTGGAAATATTGGGGTACAACATGGTGAATATGGACACGGAATTATTACACCGGTTTCCAACAATGAGTTGAAAACAGGTGTAATACCATCGATCGCTTCTTGGCGCAACCTGTACTGGGGTTGCCTTGGCCTGTAGGTTGATTTGGGAGTCACGACTAGGGGCTCCACATTTTTTATTTCGCCTACGTCATATTTGTTTTTTGCCCACAGGGTAGGAGGGACCTCAGCCAATCGTGGGTCATCCACCGTCATCTGTGGGAGCAAAAATTCAGGCGACCCCCCAGTACCGCGTCCTTGGTGGACTGAGCGTCGGGTTTCGAAAGCTCCACCCCACGCTCTGCGTTTCAGCCCGGTTGCGGGTGAAACATATTGTCCTTCAGGACCATGCGGGTCTGGTATCCAATCACATGTGTCACCCCCCCTGACAGCCCATTGGCCCAATTCAGCCCATGTCATGTCAGGGGTTTTTGCAAGGGACACATGTGGGGCCGAACCTGGAATCTTATAGAACCCCTTTACTTCTTCATCAGAAACCACTGTTAAAATGCAACACTTCTCATTCCATAACAATGATTGCCCCATCAACATAACTGTATTACAATTGTCTTTGAACCATAGCCCCTCAATCTCCGCTAATTGTCCATCATAAGACATTCTGGCAGCACAATGCATTTCCTTTGTGGGCATGTATTGTATTTCTGATTGGTTCTGCATGCAGTGGTGTGCGGTTTTAATCAGTATGTCAGCTGTTGACCCCGGTCCCTCTTGCAGCAAGTCCCACGAGTAAAAGTATTCCGGTGCGCGTAACGCACACGAGTATGCTTGGATCGTGGGGCTCGCATCGGAGGTAACCGTGAGGCCCGTGTCGGTGCAAATGACACTCAGCCCCAGGCGACACATTAAATCTCTACCCAACAGGTTTGTCGGACATTGGTCCGACAAAAGGAATGAATGGTTGAGTTTTTTATCGCCATCTTGTACGGGGAGCGGGATTGTAAATCTTTCCGTAAAGGGTTGTCCACCCGCTCCAACCAAACGTACAACACGATCACTCAATTTTGTTATACATTTCCATTCCTTGGAGGACAAAACCGAATGTGTTGCCCCTGAATCGACCAGGAATGTTGTGGGTTTACCACTTACAACAATGCTTGTCTGTGGGAGCTGATCAGGTCGCGTAAGACTGGTGAGAACCATACAATCATCTGGATGTGTTGCTTGTGTGCGCGTTGACGCTAAGCCTACCATTTCGGGTGTTTGTGTTGTTTGTGTTATGGTGCTCATACCTTCTCCTTGGACCTGGCCTGCTCCAGCGTCCCGTCAATACGAATGTCCTCCCCCACCTCCGCCTCTTGGATGATTCACAGTCACCTCCTTTGGAGGAGCGTGCCGCCAGCCGGCCGTGCTATTGTTCATTTCAAGTTCCTCGGGGCACTCTCTCCACCAATGGCCCCCGGCGCCGCAACGAAAGCATTCCTTCCCCCGTGGACCCTTTTGTTCTTGTCGTCTGGCGCCTCCACGGAACTTTTTCTTCCCTCTTGGTTGGAGGCCTTCTTGGTCTTTCACGTGACGGATGGGGTTGGGATTCTCCAGGGCCTCCAGTTGGGCGAGCTGAAGCCTCTTTTTCATTTCTTTCTCTTGCTTCTTCCCGAGCTCTTCCTTCTTCCTCAGGAGGCTTTCTGCATGGGTGGCGTGACTTACAATCAATGAAAGTCTGGCGGTACGCCAACCAATGCAGTGTTTTTGTATGAATCCCGATATCTCGTCGTTTAACGCATCTAGAAAGGCGGCTGTGAGGTTTTCTTCGTACGGTGTCTGAACCTGTCTGTCGGTCGGGACGGGCATCCCACCATGGATCTTGAACACCTTCTCGACGCGGTCCACCAGATCGGCTACCTTCTCGCCCTCCTGTTGTTTGACCTCGCGAATAGCAGTCCAGTCCCTAATCAAGGGGAACGTCTCCTTGGCTCGATCACAGAGTCTCTCCACCATGAGGCGGTATGGAGATCCTAGGTTCCTATTGAACATAATATCCGCTTGCTCTCTCCCGGGAATGTCGCCTTGGATGCGACCCCATCGCAGGCCCAGTCTGAACATACAGACTTGGCGCACTTCGCCGATGGATGGCTTGTGTTGTTGGGCCAGCTCAAGAATGGCCGTAGCGAGAGCGTCCCCTCCCATTACGGCTGGGTCCGGGAGGCATTCTGCTATGTCCTTAATGTCACTGGGTCTCCATGCACGGAAAACATATGCCGGTGTACCATCCTGGGGATTCAGGACTTCGATCATGGGGAACTGTCCATCCTCCCAGTTCTCCCAGCATTGTGGAGAAGGGGGGTTCTTTAGGCGGCTGGCGACGGGTTCTCGCTTGGCTGGTGTGTCTGTCAGCCGATGCCCCATGCTCCGGGTGGTAACCCCCGTTGCGTTGTCGGCAGGAACCTCCTCCTTCAATGTGAGGTCAGGATACAGGTTGGCTGGTGGAGCGGCGGCTTGGGCGGCGGCCTGGGCGATGGCATATGCTGGAGGTGGGAGGGGGTTCGCACGCGGTCCACCGGTGCAGTCCAGGTCCGGGTCTATATCACGGGTGACATTGAGATTAAAAATCCCTACACTCTCTACGCTCTCTGTCCCTAGTTTATTTTTTTTTCTAACCTGGCCCTCTCTTACCCAAAAATGAAATGCATACCAACATGTTTTTACACTTTTCTTCTTTTTTTCTGATTCTAACAATCTGTCTTCTAACTCCTTTAACCGCTTTGTACTAAAACTCCCCATTTCAGGAAATCCCATTTTATGCCAATGTTTTAAACCCTCCAGTGCCATTTCACCATGTTTCTCCAACATTACCTTTGCAGGCCCCGTTATTTCTGGTTTTCCCGTTCTATTACCCATTTTTAGATCCGTACACACTATTAGTTTATGTTACTGTTACCTTCTATTTTTATTTTATTTTTTATTTTTTTATTTTTTTATTTTTTGGTTACCTCCTATGTTACGTATATATACCTTTCGGAAAACCTTCTTATAACAGTGGTACTTTACTGTTACGCATATACACACAGAGCCGGGCTACTATACCGCTCCTAACAGAGTAACTTGAACGTTAAGGCCTTCGTTCAGATACGTTACCGCAACGTATACCGTTCATATATAGCCCCCTTGATAAATTTAGGTAAATTATCATTCGCATATATATTGTTCGTATAATCGGAATTCCGTTACCGTTATACTCCCGGAACGGATTTGTCCTGCAACAGAGTTACGTTACTGTTGCGCATCAATGTACTATGATCTCACCTGTTCCGACCTCTTTTTCCGTAAGGATACCGTACTGAAGAGTCCCCAATCTAATCTCAACAGGCGCCCTCTTCTCACCCCAGTAGCTGGTTACAGTCTCCCGGTGGTAAGGTAGAGCTCTGAAGAACCCGTCCTCAGCCGTGCACGGTTGACCTGGAGCTATAGGTTGTAGAATCTTCAGGTTAGGTATCCCGGACGAGCCCCCAAATTGTCGTGGCAATTCCCCTTTAACAGAGATTGCGTCTAGGCCAGATGAGATTCCCACTGCAATAAAGCACACAATACATTGGAAAGTAAAATGTCCTAGGTTTAATGCATGCATACATTAGACTCCTCTCTAGCAGAGTGAGTCCTGATTACAAGTTGACATGGTTTTTTATACAGTTTCAGACCCTCCCCACACAAAAGGTTCATGAAAGAGGAAATGAGCAAATTCTTCTCTTTACGGCCCTTCTGTCCAAACACAGAGGAATGTATAGATTGGGGTTCCCGACAAACAAATGCAAATTCCAGATGCTTATCTTTGTGGCGTTATCACCTAAAGACAAGGGTCATTAGACAGCGGGGAGGAAATGGGCAGGACAATTAGGGTTGAAACTGAGGACACTACATGTTATACAAGAACAGACAAACTTATCAAACAACAATTCAAATAAGAGGATTTTTTCCATCACAAGATCAGACGAGATCGGGCGTGTTCGCAGTGGTGTGGCCGTAAGCAATTGCTCCCGGCACCAGACAGGACTTTAAACAGGAGAAAGGATCATTTTTTTTACCCCAAATGAAAATAGATTACAACACCTGGTATTCCCAGGCGGTCTCCCATCCAAGTACTAACCAGGCCTGACCGTGCTTAGCTTCCGAGATCAGACGAGATCGGGAGTGTTCAAGGTGGTGTGGCCGTAAGCAATTGCTCCAGGCACCAGACAGGACTTTAAACAGGAGAAAGGATGATTTTTTTTACCCCAAATGAAAATAGCTTACAGCACCTGGTATTCCCAGGCGGTCTCCCATCCAGGTACTAACCAGGCCCGACCGTGCTTAGCTTCCGAGATCAGACGAGATCGGGCGTGTTCGCAGTGGTGTGGCCGTAAGCAATTGCTCCCGGCACCAGACAGGACTTTAAACAGGAGAAAGGATCATTTTTTTTACCCCAAATGAAAATAGATTACAGCACCTGGTATTCCCAGGCGGTCTCCCATCCAAGTACTAACCAGGCCTGACCGTGCTTAGCTTCCGAGATCAGACGAGATCGGGCGTGTTCACGGTGGTGTGGCCGTAAGCAATTGCTCCGAGCACCAGACAGGACTTTGAACAGGAGAAAGGATGATTTTTTTTACCCCAAATGAAAATAGCTTACAGCACCTGGTAATACCAGGCGGTCTCCCATCCAGGTACTAACCAGGCCCGACCGTGCTTAGCTTCCGAGATCAGACGAGATCGGGCGTGTTCGCAGTGGTGTGGCCGTAAGCAATTGCTCATGGCACCAGACAGGACTTTAAACAGGAGAAAGGATGATTTTTTTTACCCCAAATGAAAATAGATTACAGCACCTGGTATTCCCAGGCGGTCTCCCATCCAAGTAGTAACCAGGCCTGACCGTGCTTAGCTTCCGAGATCAGACGAGATCGGACGTGTTCACGGTGGTGTGGCCGTAAGCAATTGCTCCGGGCACCAGACAGGACTTTAAACAGGAGAAAGGATGATTTTTTTTACCCCAAATGAAAATAGCTTACAGCACCTGGAATTCCCAGGCGGTCTCCCATCCAGGTACTAACCAGGTTCGACCGTGCTTAGCTTCCGAGATCAGACGAGATCGGGCGTGTTCGCAGTGGTGTGGCCGTAAGCAATTGCCCCTGGCACCAGACAGGACTTTAAACAGGAGAAAGGATAATTTTTTTTACCCCAAATGAAAATAGATTACAGCACCTGGTATTCCCAGGCGGTCTCCCATCCAAGTACTAAGCAGGCCCGACCGTGCTTAGCTTCCGAGATCAGACGAGATCGGGCGTGTTCCCGGTGGTGTGACCGTAAGCAATTTCTCCTGGCACCAGACAGGACTTTAAACATGAGAAAGGATGATTTTTTTTACCCCAAATGAAAATAGCTTACAGCACCTGGTATTCCCAGGCGGTCTCCCATCCAGGTACTAACCAGACCCGACCTTGCTTAGCTTCCGAGATCAGACGAGATCGGTCGTGTTCGCAGTGGTGTGGCCGTAAGCAATTGGTCCTGGCACCAGACAGGACTTTTAACAGGAGAAAGGATGATTTTTTTTACCCCAAATGAAAATAGCTTACAGCACCTGGTATTCCCAGGCTGTCTCCCATCCAGGTACTAACCAGGCCCGACCGTGCTTAGCTTCCGAGATCAGACGAGATCGGGCGTGTTCGCAGTGGTGTGGCCGTAAGCAATTGCTCCGGGCACCAGACAGGACTTTAAACAGGAGAAAGGATGATTTTTTTTACCCCAAATGATAATAGCTTACAGCACCTGGTATTCCCAGGCGGTCTCCCATCCAGGTACTAACCAGGCCCGACCGTGCGTAGCTTCCGAGATCAGACGAGATCGGGCGTGTTCGCAGTGGTGTGGCCGTAAGCAATTGCTCCTGGCACCAGACAGGACTTTAAACAGGAGAAAGGATCATTTTTTTTCCCCCAAAGAAAATAGCTTACAGCACCTGGTATTCCCAGGCGTTCTCCCATCCAAGTACTAACCAGGCCCGACCGTGCTTAGCTTCCGAGTTCAGACGAGATTGGGCGTGTTCACGGTGGTGTGGCCGTAAGCAATTGCTCCTGGCACCAGACAGGACTTTAAACAGGAGAAAGGATGATTTTTTTTACCCCAAATGAAAATAGCTTACAGCACCTGGTATTCCCAGTCGGCCTCCCATCCAGGTACTAACCAGAGCCGACCGTGCTTAGCTTCCGAGATCAGACGAGATCGGGCGTGTTCACGGTGGTGTGGCCGTAAGCAATTACTCCTGGCACCAGACAGGACTTTAAACAGGAGAAAGGATGATTTTTTTTACCCCAAATGAAAATAGCTTACAGCACCTGGTATTCCCAGGCGGTCTCCCATCCAGGTACTAACCAGGCCCCACCGTGCTTAGCTTCCGAGTTCAGACGAGATCGGGCGTGTTCGCAGTGGTGTGGCCGTAAGCAATTGCTGCTGGCACCAGACAGGACTTTAAACAGGAGAAAGGATCTTTTCTTTTACCCCAAATGAAAATAGATTACAGCACCTGTTATTCCCAGGCGGTCTCCCATCCAAGTACTAACCAGGCCCGACCGTGCTTAGCTTCCGAGTTCAGACGAGATCGGGCGTGTTCCCTGTGGTGTGGCCGTAAGCAATTGCTCCTGGCACCAGACAGGACTTTAAACAGGAGAAAGGATGATTTTTTTTACCCCAAATGAAAATAGCTTACAGCACCTGGTATCCCCAGGCGGTCTCCCATCCAGGTACTTACCATGCCCGACCATGCTTAGCTTCCGAGATCAGACGAGATCTGGCGTGTTCGCAGTGATGTGCCCGTAAGCAATTGCTCCTGGCACCAGACAGGACTTTAAACAGGAGAAAGGATCATTTTTTTTACCCCAAATGAAAATAGATTACAGCACCTGATATTCCCAGGCGGTCTCCCATCCAAGTACTAACCAGGCCCGACCGTGCACAGCTTCCGAGATCAGACGAGATCGGGCGTGTTCACGGTGGTGTGGCCGTAAGCAATTGCTCCTGGCACCAGACAGGACTTTAAACAGGAGAAAGGATGATTTTTTTTACCCCAAATGAATACAGCACCTGATATTACCAGGCGGTCTCCCATCCAGGTACTAACCAGGCCCGACCGTGCTTAGCTTCCGAGATCAGACGAGATCGGGCGTGTTCGCAGTGGTGTGGCCGTAAGGAATTGCTCCTGGCACCAGACAGGACTTTAAACAGGAGAAAGGATGATTTTTTTTACCCCAAATGAAAATAGATTACAGCACCTGGTATTCCCAGGCGGTCTCCCATCCAAGTACTAACCAGGCCCGACCGTGCTTAGCTTCCGAGATCAGACGAGATCGGGCGTGTTCACGGTGGTGTGGCCTTAAGCAATTACTCATGGCACCAGACAGGACTTTAAACAGGAGAAAGGATGATTTTTTTTACCCCAAATGAAAATAGCTTACAGCACCTGGTATTCCCAGTCGGCCTCCCATCCAGGTACTAACCAGAGCCGACCGTGCTTAGCTTCCGAAATCAGACGAGATCGGGCGTGTTCACGGTGGTGTGGCCGTAAGCAATTACTCCTGGCACCAGACAGGACTTTAAACAGGAGAAAGGATGATTTTTTTTACCCCAAATGAAAATAGCTTACAGCACCTGGTATTCCCAGGCGGTCTCCCATCCAGGTACTAACCAGGCCCCACCGTGCTTAGCTTCCGAGTTCAGACGAGATCGGGCGTGTTCGCAGTGGTGTGGCCGTAAGCAATTGCTGCTGGCACCAGACAGGACTTTAAACAGGAGAAAGGATCTTTTCTTTTACCCCAAATGAAAATAGATTACAGCACCTGTTATTCCCAGGCGGTCTCCCATCCAAGTACTAACCAGGCCCGACCGTGCTTAGCTTCCGAGTTCAGACGAGATCGGGCGTGTTCCCTGTGGTGTGGCCGTAAGCAATTGCTCCTGGCACCAGACAGGACTTTAAACAGGAGAAAGGATGATTTTTTTTACCCCAAATGAAAATAGCTTACAGCACCTGGTATCCCCAGGCGGTCTCCCATCCAGGTACTTACCATGCCCGACCATGCTTAGCTTCCGAGATCAGACGAGATCTGGCGTGTTCGCAGTGATGTGCCCGTAAGCAATTGCTCCTGGCACCAGACAGGACTTTAAACAGGAGAAAGGATCATTTTTTTTACCCCAAATGAAAATAGATTACAGCACCTGATATTCCCAGGCGGTCTCCCATCCAAGTACTAACCAGGCCCGACCGTGCATAGCTTCCGAGATCAGACGAGATCGGGCGTGTTCACGGTGGTGTGGCCGTAAGCAATTGCTCCTGGCACCAGACAGGACTTTAAACAGGAGAAAGGATGATTTTTTTTACCCCAAATGAATACAGCACCTGATATTACCAGGCGGTCTCCCATCCAGGTACTAACCAGGCCCGACCGTGCTTAGCTTCCGAGATCAGACGAGATCGGGCGTGTTTGCAGTGGTGTGGCCGTAAGGAATTGCTCCTGGCACCAGACAGGACTTTAAACAGGAGAAAGGATCATTTTTTTTACCCCAATTGAAAATAGATTATAGCACCTGGTATTCCCAGGCGGTCTCCCATCCAAGTACTAACCAGGCCCGACCGTGCTTAGCTTCCGAGATCAGACGAGATCGGGCGTGTCCACGGTGGTGTGGCCTTAAGCAATTACTCATGGCACCAGACAGGACTTTAAACAGGAGAAAGGATGATTTTTTTTACCACAAATGAAAATAGATTACAGCACCTGGTATTCCCAGGCGGTCTCCCATCCAAGTACTAACCAGGCCCGACCGTGCTTAGCTTCCGAGATCAGACGAGTACGGGCGTGTTGACGGTGGTGTGGCCTTAAGCAATTGCACCTGGCACCAGACAGGACTTTAAACAGGAGAAAGGATGATTTTTTTTACCCCAAATGAAAATAGCTTACAGCACCTGGTATTCCCAGGCGGTCTCCCATCCAGGTACTAACCAGGCCCCACCGTGCTTAGCTTCCGAGTTCAGACGAGATCGGGCGTGTTCGCAGTGGTGTGGCCGTAAGCAATTGCTGCTGGCACCAGACAGGACTTTAAACAGGAGAAAGGATCTTTTCTTTTACCCCAAATGAAAATAGATTACAGCACCTGTTATTCCCAGGCGGTCTCCCATCCAAGTACTAACCAGGCCCGACCGTGCTTAGCTTCCGAGTTCAGACGAGATCGGGCGTGTTCCCTGTGGTGTGGCCGTAAGCAATTGCTCCTGGCACCAGACAGGACTTTAAACAGGAGAAAGGATGATTTTTTTTACCCCAAATGAAAATAGCTTACAGCACCTGGTATCCCCAGGCGGTCTCCCATCCAGGTACTTACCATGCCCGACCATGCTTAGCTTCCGAGATCAGACGAGATCTGGCGTGTTCGCAGTGATGTGCCCGTAAGCAATTGCTCCTGGCACCAGACAGGACTTTAAACAGGAGAAAGGATCATTTTTTTTACCCCAAATGAAAATAGATTACAGCACCTGATATTCCCAGGCGGTCTCCCATCCAAGTACTAACCAGGCCCGACCGTGCATAGCTTCCGAGATCAGACGAGATCGGGCGTGTTCACGGTGGTGTGGCCGTAAGCAATTGCTCCTGGCACCAGACAGGACTTTAAACAGGAGAAAGGATGATTTTTTTTACCCCAAATGAATACAGCACCTGATATTACCAGGCGGTCTCCCATCCAGGTACTAACCAGGCCCGACCGTGCTTAGCTTCCGAGATCAGACGAGATCGGGCGTGTTCGCAGTGGTGTGGCCGTAAGGAATTGCTCCTGGCACCAGACAGGACTTTAAACAGGAGAAAGGATCATTTTTTTTACCCCAATTGAAAATAGATTATAGCACCTGGTATTCCCAGGCGGTCTCCCATCCAAGTACTAACCAGGCCCGACCGTGCTTAGCTTCCGAGATCAGACGAGATCGGGCGTGTCCACGGTGGTGTGGCCTTAAGCAATTACTCATGGCACCAGACAGGACTTTAAACAGGAGAAAGGATGATTTTTTTTACCACAAATGAAAATAGATTACAGCACCTGGTATTCCCAGGCGGTCTCCCATCCAAGTACTAACCAGGCCCGACCGTGCTTAGCTTCCGAGATCAGACGAGTACGGGCGTGTTGACGGTGGTGTGGCCTTAAGCAATTGCACCTGGCACCAGACAGGACTTTAAACAGGAGAAAGGATGATTTTTTTTACCCCAAATGAAAATAGATTACAGCACCTGGTATACCCAGGTGGTCTCCCATCCAAGTACTAACCAGGCCCGACCGTGCTTAGCTTCCGAGATCAGACGAGCTCGGGCGTGTTCGCGGTGGTGTGGCCGTAAGCAATTGCTCATGGCACCAGACAGGACTTTAAACAGGAGAAAGGATCATTTTTTTTACCCCAAATGAAAATAGCTTACAGCACCTGGTATTCCCAGGCGGTCTCCCATCCAGGTACTAACCAGGCCCGACCGTGCTTAGCTTCCGAGATCAGACGAGATCGGGCGTGTTCACGGTGGTGTGGCCTTTAGCATTTGCACCTGGCACCAGACAGGACTTTAAACAGGAGAAAGGATGATTTTTTTTACCCCAAATGAAAATAGATTACAGCACCTGGTATTCCCAGGCGGTCTCCCATCCAAGTACTAACCAAGCACGACCGTGCTTAGCTTCCAAGATCAGACGAGATCGGGCGTGTTCGCGGTGGTGTGGCCGTAAGCAATTACTCCTGGCACCAGACAGGACTTTAAACAGGAGAAAGGATGATTTTTTTTTACCCCATATGAAAATAGCTTACAGCACCTGGTATTCCCAGGCGGTCTCCCATCCAGGTACTAACCAGGCCCGACCGTGCTTAGCTTCCGAGATCAGACGAGATCGATGGGAGACCGCCTGGGAACACCAGGTGCGGTAAGAGAATTTCATTTGGGGTAAAAAAAATCATCCTTTCTCCTGTTTAAAGTCCTGTCTGGTGCCAGGAGCAATTGCTTACGGCCACACCACTGCGAACACGCCCGATCTCGTCTGATCTCGGAAGCTAAGCACGGTCGGGCCTGGTTAGTACCTGGATGGGAGACCGCCTGGTAATATCAGGTGCTGTATTCATTTGGGGTAAAAAAAATCATCATTTCTCCTGTTTAAAGTCCTGTCTGGTGCCAGGAGCAATTGCTTACGGCCACACCACCGGGAACACGCCCGCTCTTTTCTGATCTCGGAAGCAAAGAACGGTCGGGCCTGGTTAGTACCTGGATGGGAGACCGCCTAGGAATACCAGGTGCTGTGAGCTATTTTCATTTGGGGTAAAAAAAATCATCCTTTCTCCTGTTTAAAGTCCTGTCTGGTGCCCGGAGTAATTGCTTACGGCCACACCACCGTGAACACGCCCGATCTCGTCTGATCTCGGAAGCTAAGCATGGTCGGGCCTGGTTAGTACTTGGATGGGAGACCACCTGGGAATACCAGGTGCAGTAATCTATTTTCATTTGGGGTAAAAAAAATGATCCTTTCTCATGTTTAAAGTCCTGTCTGGTGCCAGGAGCAATTGCTTACGGCCACACCACTGCGAATACGCCCGATCTCGTCTGATCTCGGAAGCTAAGCACGGGCGGGCCTGGTTAGTACCTGGATGGGAGACCGCCTGGGAATACCAGGTGCTGTAAGCTATATTCATTTGGGGTA